>NC_091743.1:69313478-69423478 GCF_043380555.1 Nothobranchius furzeri
TACGTATGTAAATACGTACACATATATACGTGTTTACATACGTATATATGTATAAGTACATACATATGTAAATACGTATACATATATAGGTATATATGCGTACATACGTACGAACATACATACATACATACATACATATATATATATAAATGTATGTATGTATGTTCGTACGTATGTATGTACATACGTATGAACATACATACATACATACATATATATGTATAAGTACATATATACATATATATATACCTATATACCGGTATGTATTTTCATATGTACCTATACATATATACGTATGTACATACGTTTATATGTATACGTACATACATACATACATACATATACATATATATGTATTTACATATGTATGTACATATACATATATACGTATGTACATACATATATATGTGCATGTACATATGTAAATATTTATACATATATGAGTATAAATGCATACGCACGTAAATATGTATGTATGTATGGCATGCATGACTCTTGGTGATGCAGGGGATCAAAATAAGGGAAACCAGGAATTTTTCATATTCTACAGTGAAAGTTTCTTCAAATAAAACCTCATTCAACAGCCATAAATCTGAAACTGTTCAAGTTCTTAACTCTAAAAAAGGCAACAGTTGGTCTGACATAGAAACACTCAGAGAAGGAGCGGCTATATTTAAAGGATGAGTCTGTGAAATCCGACAGCTTGTTCTGCTACGGCGTGATGCAGCAGCTTTATTTTAGAAGCAGGTCAGTAGGTTCATTGCCTTATAAGTTACCATTACTTCTTATCAGAGTTCATAAATATCTGTAAATCGTAAAACCCGAGCCGACGCAATGCTGTTGGTATCAAACATCACCACGAGTGTGTCGCACAAAGGTTAAGAAGTTAGTTCAGACCACGTGTCTTTTATACGTTATATTATGCCCTAAAGACGAAGGAAAACTGATTATTCTTTTTAATTTCTCCAACTGAAAATGCAAATATTTATTGTTTTTGTGGAATTCTAGTGAATGTTTCCATCATCAGGATGTTTGTTAGCTGTGAAAATATCTAGCAAATGTTCAGGAAAATAAAAAGTATGATTAACTTTCATTGTTTCATTGCTGCTTGTTCTGCATGGCAGGGACATTCCTGAGCTGAAGGAATCACTGACATCTTTATCAGAGGGCTGGTGTTACAGTTCCTCTTGAAACTTTGAGCCCCCCAAGAACAGCAGCTTTGATCAAACTGGTTCAACGTTAAAAAGCAGCTGCTCGTGAAGTTTATTCAAATCAGACCAGCAGTTGAGGAGGGGAGTGCATTCATTACTCTGTCATCCTGGAATGGGAAAAAAGGCATTTCACTGTCAGATTAGTGAAGGCAAACAGAGAGATAAAAGTTGGCAGATGGTCTGGAACAGAATGACGTGTTTGCTGGACAGATCAGAGGTGTTTGTTTTCAGTTAAGGGATCAGAACAGAGAGGAAAACTTTACTTCAGTTGAAAATGACTCACCAGGGCCCTCTGCTGGTGGAAATACACTTTATTTTAAATCATCCTTTCACACTTTTAATTTTGTTCATTCATTCATTCGTCTGCTGGTATTTAAAGGTTTACGCGAAGGTAACTCGTTCATGTGTTTAACTCGGGTCAAACTCATGTTTTTATTTTGTGTTAAATCCATCTATGCAGAGTCTCAGGTAGAAGGTGTGGTCACACCTGGACAGGTGAGCATAAAATGAATTCCTACTGGTACCAAATTCACAATTCAGTTTTAAATTACAACAGTCGTCTCAAGGCACTTGAGAGTTCAGCTGATTAGGGGTAGCTGTAACTCAGGAGGTAGAGCGAGTTGTCCAGTAATTGACAGGTTGCAGGTTCAATCCCGGCTCCGACCAGAGAATAGTGTTGTGTCCTTGGGCAAGACACTTAACCCGCCTTGCCTGCTGGTGGTGGTCGAAGGGACCGGTGGCACCAGTGCTCGGCAGCCTCGCTTCTGTCAGTGCCCCCCAGGGCAGCTGTGGCTACACCGTAGCTTATCCCCACCAGTGTGTTAATGACTGATTGTGTTGTGAATCGGTGAATAGGGGGTTCACAGCATCTGTCTGCATTCCTTCGTGGGGGTTTGTTGTTAGCATCTCGAGGCTGCTCTGGCGTCAGATTCGGATAACAAGACTTTGTTTGGGTCAGGCTGAGATACTTTTCCTCTCTGCCTTCAGTCTTTAGTAAGTAAGAAAGTAAAAGTTTATTTATATAGCGCCTTTCACAGATATAAATCACAAAGCGCTGTACAACATGATAAAGATCAGGGCAAATACCTCTAACCAATAAAAACATCTGAAAAACAATAGCAGTGATAAAGTAGAAAATAAAATCATGAGTATAAACACAGTGAAGGTGTGAACCCAAACAAAGCCATCTTTTTGAAACATTTAGGGAGGGAACGCCAGGAGGAAAAGGTGAGTTTTTAGATGATTTTTAAAGACCTTTACAGTGTTAGAGAGACGGAGATTTGAAGGTAGACTGTTCCAAAGTCTGGGTGCAATAGCCTGAAAGGCCCTGTCCCCTTTGGTTTTCAGTCTGGTTCGAGAAACAGCCAGGAGGTTTTCAGATGTGGATCTAAGGTTCCGAGACGTGATGTGTGGGGATAAAAGCTCAGATAGGTAGCTTGGAGCCTGGTTGTTAAGAGCTCTATAGGTCAGGACTAAAACTTTAAACTGAATTCTATATTCTACCGGGAGCCAGTGGAGGGTTTGTAAAACTGGAGTGATGTGAGCTCATCTGCTGGATTTGGTTAGGAGTCTGGCTGCTGCATTTTGGATGGCTTGAAGGCGTGAGAGGGAGGTTTTGCTGAGACCAGTAAAAAGAGCGTTACAGTAGTCTAAGCATGATGACACAAAGGCATGGATGATTTTTTCCAGATCTGCAGTAGAAACCAGTTTATGGACTTTTGAAATGTTTCTCAGTTGAAAGAAACAAGAGCGGGAGATGGTTTTGACGTGTGAGACTAAACTTAAAGCTGGATCAAAAATAACTCCCAGGTTTCTAATGTTGGCCTTGGCTGATGGGCAAAAAGAGGCAATTTCTTGCTCGATTTTTGGCTGAAGTTCCGGGGGTTCAGCGATCAGGGTCTCTGTCTTGTTAGCATTGAGGACAAGAAAGTTGCTGGACAGCCAGTTACTGATCTGGGTCAGGCAGAGTACAAGTGTGGCCAGCCTGTCCAACTGGTGTGGCATAAAGGACATATAGAGCTGAATATCATCAGCGTAGATGTGGTAGGAGATGTCTGGGAAAGACTGAATGATGCCAGCTAGGGGAAGAATATAGAATGCGAATAGTAGAGGCCCTAGAACTGAACCTTGTGGGACCCCGCATGTTAGAGAGGCAGTATCTGAAGAGAAGGTTTTGGACTTCACTGTGAATGTTCTGATCATTCCAGTCCTTCAGTGAAGCCAATTTGGTTTTTAAACTTGTCCATACCGTCCGGTGACCCTCTCCGAGATGACATCCATTTTGCGCACTAATACTGTTATCGCAGCTAGAACATTGTCCAGCTTACGATTCACCTCGAGTAGCGTCCCAGTCTTTGAGGTCTCCACACGGACGGTGCTTTCCGTGGGTGCGGGTCGCCCTCCAGTCGCTCCCGTCTTCCCAAATTTCCAGAAAACCAGATATCCTCCCACTCCAATCAGAAGAAATCCAATGATCATCAGGCCAAATATCCACACGTCTTCGACGTCCTCAATGGACAGCTGGGAGAGGCATATGATCTTCCACTCCTTCCAGGAATCCAGCATATACCCCGCTGGGTGTGTCCACTGCGGGCATGTGGGAGCCCCCTGCTCCTTTCTCATTGTTGAAAAAAATCTTATCAATCGTGTTGAATGACCAGTTTATCAAATCCATAGTTAAAAATAGGGTTTTTCAGAAGAAATGCAGAGAAGCGCTCTGTGGGCAGACAGGACAAAGAGCCTTGGGAAAAAAGATAAGGGAGCAAAAAGAGAAGCGTCTGTTCTCTGCGAGTGCCAGGAAGAATCAGCACCTTCACTCTGAATAAGTGAAGACTCCACGATTTTATAGTTATAAGTTAAATAATCATATGTGATGAATGAACAAGATGTTTAAATCAAATGCTTGAACAATCTGTGCTTAAATCAATGAATCTAAAATGAATATTGTTCTTACAATGATCCATTCATATCGCAAATTACTATGTGTTTGATTTAACAAGTTCGTCATTGTGGCTGTGCAGTGGTTAGAGCTGTTGCCTTGCAGCAAGAAGGTCCTGGGTTCGCTTCCCGGCCTGGGATCTTTCTGCATGGAGTTTGCATGTTCTCCCTGAGCATGCGTGGGGTTCTCTCCGGGTACTCCGGCTTCCTCCCTGTCACGAACTCCTCCAGCTGACTGCATTCCATTCATTCCTACCACTAACATGGCGACTGACGTCATCACGCCGACACTACTTAAGGAAGTGCCGGCGTTTCATTCATTGCTCAGTCATCGTTCTCACCAGACTTTGCATCGAGTCTCCAGGCTTACCAGCCCTCTAAACCCTCAAGCTACACCTACAGGAAATAACCACGCCGGTTATCTCCGTCTCTCCGCGTCTGGGCAACAGAACTCTCAGTCACGCTTCAGATCTGCCAACGAACCTGACAGGATGACTGAGCCCAAAGTTGACCCAGCGGAGTTCGCGCGTCTGCGTGCCGAAGTGGCTCAACAGCGCGCAACCTTGGATCAGCATACGGCAGAAATGAACCAGCTCCGTGCCATAGCTGATCGCCAAGCAACTAAGATCGAGTCACTCACCGAGCTAGTACTCCAGCTGACCACCGCTCTGCAACGTCAGACCGCAGCTGTTCCTGACAGGATGGAACCACGCCTCAGCCTTCCAGAGAAGTGGGACGGAACCAGGGGATCCCCGGAGGGCATGTTGGCGACCCTGGCCATGACTTTCGAGTGCCAACCGGCACGTTACCCCACATCCTGCTCTCGTGTCGCCCTGCTGACCTCACTGCTGACAGGTCGAGCCGGTGAATGGGCGGCGGCTCTTTACAATCAGAAATCTCCTGCCTGCAATGACTATGAGACTTTTGTAAAGGAGATGAAAAAGACTTTTGTGCACCCCAGCAGCGAGGTCTCGGACGAGACGCGGCTGCTTCAGCTTCGCCAGGGCTCCCAGACGGCGGCTCAGTACACCTCTCGCTTCCGGACGACAGCAGCTCGGTTGAGGTGGGATGACGCCGCCCTAAAGGCCGTTTACCTGGAGGGACTGTCACCGAGAATCCGGGAGGGCATGATCGGGCACGAGGTCCCAACCTCCCTGGACCTGGCAGTGGATCTGGCTCTCCAACTGGACCGCTGCATCCTGAACCGGCCGAGCACCATGTCAGCCCCCGTACACACCAGGACGTCACCCCGCCGGCCGGCTCACCAACTGACGGAGGAGCCGATGCAGCTGGGACATCTTCCCCCTGAGGAACGGGCACGGCGCTACCAGGAGGGAAGATGCGCTTACTGTGGGGATTTGGGTCACCACCGTGGCACGTGCCCAAAACGACCGGGAAAAGGTCCCTCCGGGTCGGAGTAGGAGCTGTCTCACCCGGAGTCTCCACCTTTCCGGCTCCACACCGAACCACTCTCCCGGTCTCCCTCCACCTGGCCCAAGGCCCGACCAGACTGGAGGCACTTTTAGACACTGGGGCTGCGGAGTGTTTTATCGATCACGGACTGGTTACTCGGCTCAAGATACCCCTCACCGCCCTCGACCGACCCATTCCCGTGACCTCTGTGGACGGCCGGCCCATCATGCCGTACCCTCTCACCCACCGAACTCAGGGTCTCCACATGACTATTGACCAACACCGGGAGACCCTCCACTTCCTGGTCATCCAGGCTCCGGCCACGCCACTCATCCTGGGTCATTCCTGGTTCTGCCGCCATGAGCCTCACATCTCCTGGTCCACCAGTAAAGTCCTGGCCTGGGGCACGGGTTGCCATAACCACCGGGACTCCCCTGCACCTCGGACCAGAGCAGCCACTCCCACAGACGTAGACCTGACGCTCATCCCTCCTCAATACCACGACCTCGCTCAGGTCTTCGCTAAAGAACCCACTACCAGGTTACCTCCTCACCGACCCTACGACCTGGAGATCAGGCTCCAGCCCGGCACCACCCCCCCTCGGGGTCGCCTGTTCTCCCTCTCTCCGGCGGAAACCCGGGCTATGGACAATTATATAACTGATGCCCTGCAGAAGGGATTCATCCGACCCTCAACATCCCCCGGGGCCGCGGGGTTTTTCTTTGTTAAGAAGAAGGAGGGGGATCTCCGGCCCTGCATAGACTATCGAGGGTTAAATAAAATAACGATCAGGGACCGTCACCCTCTCCCTCTCATGGGCACCGCTCTGGACGCCATCACACAAGCCGCAGTGTTCACTAAACTGGATCTGCGCAGCGCCTATAACCTCATCCGTATTAAGGAAGGTGAGGAGTGGAAGACCGCTTTTATCACGCCCACTGGCCACTATGAATATTTGGTGATGCCTTTTGGACTCTGCAACAGCCCCGCCGTCTTCCAGCGGTTCATTACAGATGTGCTGAGAGACATGTTGGGCCGCTGGGTCTTTGTCTATCTAGATGACATCCTCATCTACTCCCGCACGGCCGAAGAGCACATCCGTCATGTTCGAGCGGTTCTGTCCCGCCTCCTGGACCATGGACTTTACTGCAAACTGGAGAAGTGTGCGTTTCACCAGGAGTCCACCTCCTTCCTGGGTTTTACCATCTCCTCCCAGGGCCTGAAGATGGACCCCCAGAAGGTTCAGGCCGTAGCTCAGTGGCCTCTACCCACGACCCTGAAGCAGCTGCAAAGCTTCCTGGGTTTCTCGAACTTTTACCGGAGATTTATACGCAACTTCAGCTCCCTCGCAGCACCACTGACCTCACTCACCAAAACCACCAATCAGCCTCGCCCTTTTCGCCTTACTCCAGAGGCTGTCCGTGCTTTCCATGAGCTGGTCGGACGTTTCACTAAGGAACCCATCCTCCTCCACCCGGACCAGACCCGGCCCTTCGTCGTGGAGGTGGACGCCTCAGATGTGGGAGCGGGGGCCGTTCTCTCGCAACGGGGTCCAGACTCTAAGCTCCACCCATGTGCCTACTTCTCCCGGAAGTTTTCCCCCACACAGCAGAACTACGGGGTCGGCGACAGAGAGCTGCTGGCAATAAAATGGGCGCTGGAGGAATGGAGGCAGTGGCTCCTGGGGACCACCGATCCCTTTCTGATCTGGACCGACCACCAGAATCTCATTCATCTACAGACTGCCCGCCAGCTCAACCCACGTCAGGCTCGGTGGGCCCTCTTTTTCGAGCCGTACCACTTCCATATCGCCTACCGGCCCGGCTCCAAGAACCTCAAGGCGGACGCTCTCTCTCGGCGTTTCGCACCAGATGCCGCCCCCCCGGAGCCTCGGACCATTCTGCCGACTCAACGCTTCCTGGCCTCCCTCCAATGGCCGTTGGAGCAGTCCATACAGGCGGCACTTCCTGGCGATCCAGCGCCGCCGGAGACCCCATCGAACCGTCTCTACGTTCCCGCCTCCTGCCGGCAAGAGGCGCTCACGTGGGGGCATTGTTCGCGGCTCGCAGGACATCAAGGACAAGCCCGTACCCTCCAGTTCCTCCGTCGGGCTCTCTGGTGGCCGTCCATGAGGAGGGACGTCCGCGAGTTCACAGCTGCATGTGATGTGTGTGCTCGCTCCAAGTCCTCCAACCGACCCGGCGCTGGAGAGTTGCAGCCTCTCCCTGTGCCCAAACGGCCATGGTCACACATCGGGCTGGACTTTGTCACGGGACTGCCGGTGGTCGACCACCTGGACACTATAATGACTATCACGGACCGGTTCTCCAAGGCCGTGCACTTAGTGGCCCTGGCCGGCCTCCCCACTGCCAAGAGAACGGCCGAACTGCTCCTGGAACAGGTGGTGCGGCTCCATGGTTTCCCTCAGGACGTGGTTTCCGACCGAGGACCCCCAGTTCGTCTCACGCTTCTGGAAGGCGTTCTGTCGCCTGGTCGGTGCTTCCACCAGTCTGTCCTCTGGATACCATCCGCAGACAAACGGTCAGACAGAAAGAAGTAACCAGCAGCTTGGACGCTACCTGCGCTGCTTCGCTTCGTCCCAGCCGACCACCTGGCCCCGCTTCCTCCTGTGGGCGGAGCTGTCACACAACCTCCAGACCTCCTCTGCCACGAGTCTGTCTCCCTTCGAGACCTGTTACGGTTATCAGCCTCCTCTGTTTGATCATCAGGTGCCCGAGGTGGAGGTCCCTGCTGCCCAGACGCTGGTCCGCCGCTGTCGGCTCGCCTGGATCCGGGCCCGTGCGGCCATCACCCGGGCCAACACGGAGTATGCCCGTCAGCATCGCCGCCGCCACCGGCCTGGCCCCGTCTTCAAGTCTGGCGACCAGGTGTGGCTCTCCTCCGCTAACCTGAGGATGCCGGCTGGCTCCCGGAAGCCCACTCCTCGCTTCCTGGGTCCGTTCCCTGTCCTCAAGGTCATCAATCCAGTCACCTGCCGTCTACGCCTCCCGGCTACTCTCCGGATCCACCCGGTCTTTCACGTCTCCCAGCTTAAGCCGGTGATCTCCTCTCCTCTCCACCCTCCACTGGTCCGGGTGCCTCCGCCCCGCGGTGTTGAGGCGGATCGCACCTACACGGTCGGCAGGATACTGGACGCCCGCCGCCGGGGACGAGGTTGGCAGTACCTCGTGGACTGGGAGGGGTACGGGCCTGAGGAACGCTCTTGGGAGCCCACGAGCTCGTTTGTCGATCCTGCCCTGTTAACAGACTTCTGGGCCCGCCGTCCTGGGACTTCGGGTGCCGTCCCTAGAGGGGGGGGGGGGGGGGGGTCCTGTCACGAACTCCTCCAGCTGACTGCATTCCATTCATTCCTGCCACTAACGTGGCGACTGACGTCATCACGCCGACACTACTTAAGGAAGTGCCGGCGTTTCATTCATTGCTCAGTCATCGTTCTCACCAGACTTTGCATCGAGTCTCCAGGCTTACCAGCCCTCTAAACCCTCAAGCTACACCTACAGGAAATAACCACGCCGGTTATCTCCGTCTCTCCGCGTCTGGGCAACAGAACTCTCAGTCACGCTTCAGATCTGCCAACGAACCTGACACTCCCACAGTCCAAAAACATGACTGTTAGGTTAATTGGTCTGCCTAATATTGTCCTTAGGAATGAGTGTGTGTGTGCATGATTGTTTGTCCCGTTGACCGCTGGAGATAGACACCAGCCACCCCCCACCCTGCGTGGACACAACGGGTTCGGAAAATGGATGGATGGATGGAAGTTAGTCATTGTTTACTCTCATACACATCACAGAAGGTTAAAGATTCTTATTCACAGTGTTAAGAATCTTGTATCTGAAGGAAGGCGTGGTTTTCTGAGGGATGTTGGTAAATATTCAGAAATGTGTCAAATTTTGATTGGCCAAACTTGGCCAGAAATCATAACAAAGTAGTTTAATAAAACAAGAATTACTTCCCGATTAATTCAGTTTCTCGCTGACCCTCGGACCGGCCACATCGGTAAAGAAGCATTTTTGAAACCATCTTCTACTTTGACCTCCTGTCAAAGCCTCTCTGCAATGCTGCGGCTCATACCCATCGACATATATACACTTATACCAGACAACCGGCTCTCTAAGAGCCAAGCAAACATCAATCTTAGATGCAAATAAGCATTCCAGCTTCATGCCTTCACCTGGAGGAATCGCAAATTGGACGGGTCCTATCGGAACTGTCTACGGGTTCCGGATATCAGAGTTCACTCCACCGGCAGTGACCAGCACGAGCCCCCGGATCGAACGAGAACCTCCACACCAAGGGTGCGTAGACTTGGCATGTCTGATGCTGTTTATGAATAAACAACTCTAGTTTAGAACCAAACAACAAATTATTTTACACCCAGATTTCACAATTTCTCTCAGATACAAAAAACGGTTGCTTCAACATCTAGCTTCCATCACAACCCCTCACATCCACCACATCACATCTCATTACTCATATCTTGTCATGTATAAATTATTAGTTTAAGAAAAGAACTAAATTCATTTTATAAACTATGTACTTGACTCTGTCTGAATTAATACAAAGTGTGTTTATGGTTCCTAAAGAAGCAAAGAACCCTAGATTCTTCTGATTAAACATTCAAAGTTCAATCAGATTGATATTTCATATTTATATGGAATAATCACGTCTTATTGGTCATAATTAATAAGTTTTAATTGCTACACCCTGACCAGTTGAAAAGGAAGAGCCAAACTCGAAGCCAGCATGAGGAGGGGGAGCCAAGATGTTGACCAGTTTGGCGTGGGGGAGCCATGACTGTGACCAGTGGAATATGAGGAGACAAACTAGAGACCAGCAGGAGGAGGAGGAGCCAAGACTGTAGCTCACTCTACAGATGCACAATTCTTACACTATCTACGTACATTGTTCTAAAGATGACTTGTGCTGTGTTTACGAATAAAACAACCTTCATATTGTTTG
Organism: Nothobranchius furzeri; assembly: GCF_043380555.1. Taxonomy (NCBI): domain Eukaryota; kingdom Metazoa; phylum Chordata; class Actinopteri; order Cyprinodontiformes; family Nothobranchiidae; genus Nothobranchius; species Nothobranchius furzeri. The sequence goes on from NC_091743.1 coordinate 69,324,023, forward strand.
ACTCTGGGAGGAAACCAAGGCCGGCATGGGGAATCAAAGCCGAAACCTCCTGCTGTAAAACCAGTGATGCTAACGAACTGCCTGCACAAGATACATAATGACCTTTTTCTAACCAGAGACATGATGGCAGCCATATCATTCCATGAAATGAAAGTTGATCATTGTTGTGTCTGAATTCATGATGTAACAGAAGCAGTCCTCACATCAACGGCTGACTGAGCTGTAGCCATTTTGTTTGTTGGTGTTCATTAGTGGTAACAGTCAGTGGTAAACTAGGTTGTACCAAAAATTAAACCGCCACTGGTCTAACAAAGACCCTCTGGGGGTTTGATCTAAATCTGTGCAGTGGTTCCGGAGTTCTTTTTATTTTTTTTTATTAACAAATAAACAAACATTGATCACAACCAAAAATCAACGGATCAAAATCTTGCCAAGTATAAAAATACAGTCTGTGAGCACAACAAGATTAAGATCAGTGCCGAGGGTCAGATGGTTTTGTGTTTGAAGATTGCTGGTCATCACATGTCACGGTGGCAACATGAGACGTTGTCTCCATGACATTCACAAACAGAACAAGTCGATCTGTCCTCCGGTAAGGATGACCCAGAGGACGGGTCTGGCAACAAGTATGTCTCTGTGTGTGTTCAGACTGTTGTCCTTCTGGAACCCCTCCCCTCCCACTGGGACACAGGAGGACTGACTCTGACTTCATGAGTTCTTCATGAGGTTCTTGTTTGAGTCTTCATGTGATTTTTATTGGACAGGAACCAGTGATGTTAAAGATGAACCAGAAGCCATTTTAAAGGTCTTGTTCGCTAAGAAACAACAAAGTTTTTTTTTGATATCCAGTGACTCTGAGTAGTGAATGCTGAACGTGAACATTTTATTCAATCCCCATGTTCTGCATTAGCAGCAGACAAATCTAGACCAAAAAAAATGGGGTCAGAAAAAGACAATCTCTTCAACAGCACAGGAAATTCTAGTATTCATGGCCCCGCCTACATTGGCCCCACCCAATGAAGACCATGTTTATTTAGCGGCCAGGAAAGGACAGAGCGTGTCTCAGATAAAAGAAGCTAAATACGCGATGATGTGACGAAGCGGAACACCAAGATGGTGGCAGTTTGTTTGAAATGACTTTAGCATCAACTTTGGACAATTTAGACTTTGGCTTTTCTTTGAATCAAGAGCAAATAGAGGTACTTAAGTCCCTTATTCACAAAAAATATGTATTTGTGCCTTCCTGGACAGTCTATGACGGACTATCCCATTGACTGGCATCCGTAGTGGTGAGTACATCACGCTGTTTGTTGTTCAGTAGCATAGAGCAGTGGTTCCCAAACTTATTTAGCCGCGCACCCCCTTCTATGTCCCGACCATGTTGACGCACCCCCCAGCCCCACATAAGGACATGGCTATATATTATATATATATATATATATATATATATATATATATATATATATATATATATATATATATGTATATGTATATATCAGACGTCACGCTAAACCAGGGGTCGGCAACCTGTTCCCATCAAAGAGCCATTATTACCCGTTTCCCACAGTAAAGAAAACACTGCAGCAGCCGCGGTGTTGTGGGCGGGGCCTACCCTCAGACAGCAGAGTGCTGCTCACAACAGGTGACAGCAGCCGGTACCGGTCGCTCGTGTACGTCAAAGCTATCTTTCATAAGAAGATAATCAATAAAACGATTTATATAAAGTGGATCCAGAAGTTGTGGCCCATCTCTGCCTACAATATTTTGATATTTTTCACCCTGTTGGTTGTTTTACTGAGCAGGTGCCACTTTTGTCATACATTTCTTTTTAAAACATGTTTAGACTGTTCAGAATACAAATCCAGGCTCTGTCACGTTTGATTGTTGTTCAACTTTGTAGGTGGGGAAGGTCAGAAAAGGATCCGATCATTTTGTTTTTCCCTCATTTACAGCGACGGAGATAACGGTGCAGTGCGCCTGGCTCTGGTGTTAATCAAGTTAAATTTGTAACAATTTTCACAAGAAAACAGAACAGTTAAAAGCAGGGCTTGTGTTGACCGGACAGTTCCTGTACTTGGCCGTTTATTTTGACGGAGAAAGAATAGAAAGAATTACCCCGACGCATGCAGACGAACTGACACTTTATTCGTTTCGCAAATCGCAGGTGTAGCTAAATCACTCAAGAAAATATTTCCTTCTGAATGTGACAGTGTGAGTGTCCTGTCACAATGTCCCGGCTGCTTCATTAAGGCAGACTCAAAGTTAGGGCCTTGATCCGAATGGAAACGGGCTGGGCAGCCAAAAGGTTGAATTACATGCGTCCACAGAGCCCTCACTGTGGTCTGCGCCGTCTGATCTCTAGTAGGGATGGCCCAAGCAAACCGGGTGAACAGATCTGTAGCAACAAGTATGTTTTGGAAAACATCAGTAGGCCGACCAAGCGATAAGAAGTCTAACCCTATCACTTCTAAGGGGTAGGACACCACCACAGGGTTCAAAGGAGCCCTCAATTCTACCTTCTCTCTCTGTAAACTACAGGCGACACAACCCTGATGGTAACGACGTACCTCCCCCTCTTGGTCTGGCCAGTAGAACTTTTGTCTGACCCGGGCCAGGGTCCGGTCCACACCAGCATGGGCAGCTGCCTCGTGGATTCTCATCCAAACCTCTCTATGTCGAGAGCTGGGACATACAATCTGGTAGTGCTCCTCATTGGTGCGGGGCTCGATCACCCTCCGGCACAGTAAATTGCCCTTATTCACAAGCCTCTTCTGTTGTTGTAGCAACTTCTGGGCCGTGCGGGACATAGCTTGTCGCTCTGCTCTCGAGGGTCTCGTTTGTCGGTCCACGTACTCTTTAACCAGCCGGATATCCGGGTCATTGGCTTGAGCCAGCTCCCATTCACCATCAGCCCAATCTTCACTTCCCCCATCAGGGGCGAGCTCCACGGCTGCCGAAAATGCAGCCTCCGCATCGGAGGGTTCATCATCCGAGGTGGGCACTGGGAACCTGGACAAGGCATCAGCATTCGTGTTGCTTTTCCCGGGACGATACTTGATGCTGTAGTTAAAAGAGGCAAGCTGAGCAACCCAGCGCTGTTCCGTTGCCCCCAGGCGGGCTGTCTGCAGATGGGCAACAGGATTATTGTCAGTATATACCAAGAACGTTGCACCAGTCAAATAATCCTTAAACTTCTCGGTTACTGCCCACTTGAGTGCCAAAAGCTCCAATTTGAAGGAGCTATAGTTCGCGTCATTACGCTCAGCTGGGTGCAAGCTACGGCTAGCATAGGCTATGACACGTTCCTGCCCCGTTTGTACTTGAGCCAGCACTGCTCCCAGCCCCTGGTTACTTGCATCTGTGTACAAAATGAATGGCAACGAATAATCAGCGTATGCCAGGACTGGGGCCTGGATAAGCGCTGTCTTCAGTGCGTCAAAGGCCACTTGGTGCTCAGGGGACCATCGTACTGCCCGGGTCTCCGTCCCCTTGTTAATAGGGGCGCCAGCGAGCAGTGCATTCAGCGGCCGGGCAATTTTTGCAAATACCGCTACAAAGCGTCTGTAGTAGCCGGCCAGTCCCAAAAAGGCCCGCACTTGTCGCACAGTAGAGGGGGGCGGCCAATCCCTCACCGACGAGATCTTATCTGGGTCAGGTCTTACCCCTCTTTGATCTACCACGTGGCCCAAAAATTTCACCTCACGTTGCAGTAGTTTACACTTGTCCAGCCGTAGCTTCAATCCGTGCTGCCACAGCCTTTGGAGTACCCCGTCCAGATGCTGTAGGTGAGAGGAGAAATCGGGTGAGTAAATAATGATGTCATCCAAGTACACCAACAGTGACTCTGCCATCTGACCACTTAAACACTGCTGCATAAGTCGCTGGAAAGTGGCGGGGGCATTACACAATCCGAACGGCATGCGTTCAAATTCAAACAACCCAAGTGGAGTGGTAAAAGCAGTCTTCTCCCTGTCCTGAGGATCCATTTCGACCTGCCAGTACCCACTGGCCAGGTCAAGGGTAGAAAACCACTCTGCTCGGTTCAGACTGGTCAGAGTCTCCTCTATCCTAGGCAAAGGAAAGGCATCTTTATGAGTTACTGCGTTCAATTTCCTATAATGGACACAGAATCTCCAACTGTTGTCCTTTTTCTTCACCAGGACTATGGGTGCAGCCCAGGGGCTACAGCTCTCTCTAATCACTCCTCTCTCCAGCATATCTGACAACAGGGATTTCACCTCTCTGTACATGAGGGGAGGGAGAGGTCGATATCGCTCCCTAATAGGTGCTGCCCCACCAGTGTGGATTTGATGTTTTACGGCCTCTGTCCGCCCAAAGTCTTCATCATGCTTCGCAAAAACTTTTTCCCACTTCTGCAGCAAGGCACACAGCTCCTCCTGTTGAGCTTCAGACAAATCTGGCCGGTTAGTTAGATCTCTCACCTTTTGTGGAAGCTCACTTTGTTCTGTAGGCACTGCTGCATCCACCAATGCCACTTCAACCGCTCCGTCCTCCTCCAGGGACAGGCTCAGATCACGAGGTCCATGAACATCCGTCTCATCCATGTGGTACAGCTTTCCCAGCTTCTCGTACCGGCCAATAGACAGGCTGTAAGGGTGGGGGTTGCAAACACGCACCGGAATTCTGCCATTTCTTACAATGGCCAGTGTCCTGGCCACGCCCACCTTACTGGTCTCTGATGTCGGGTCTAACAGGGCACAGTAGTCTGCTCCTCGCGGGCCCCTCCGCACCCGGCCAAAAACCAACATCTCACTTCTCGGTGGGACCCTTATAGGGCCCCGACGGGCCAGCCGCACAAATCCAAGCAGCCCTTCCTCGGCCACAGTAGCTTCAATACGCCTGCAGGTTGCAAAGGCATCCTTCCAGGCCTTCTGATGCTTTATCGGTGATGGGCATGGGGCAGCCGCTGCAGAACTCTTAAACAGGGCCTTCCAGCAAGCAGTCACAATGTTCATGCCTATAATGAGCGGGTGTGTACAATGTTCATCCTTAACAATAATAACGCCCCGCCCAGGTATGCTAATGCCCTCCACTTCAAAGTCCAACACTGCATAGCCAGTATAGGGCATCTCTAATCTATTGGCTGCTCTCAATTGGAAGAATACAGGGGTCTTCTCAGGTTTAATTCCAGTAAAATATTTTTCTAGGAGACTCTGTTGCATTAAAGTTACTTGGGAACCCGTATCCAGCAACCCCTGGAGCTGGACTCCCTCAATGGTCACCCCTATGGTAGGACTTTGTCCAACAAACGTCTCAGTGGCCCCTTTTCCCTCTGGTGGTGAATCAGCCACCCCTGCCCCCCGGACCTCAGCAGCAGGGATGGTTAGTTTAAAGGAGGCGGTGAAGCATTTGGCTCCCTACAGAACCTGGCTATGTGGCCTGGACATCTACATATGTGGCAGATTGGTCGACCTTGTGCATCCCGGTTGTTGGCATAGGACGTGGACCGCCGCCTCTCCCTCTCAAACCTTGAGGGTTGTGGAGCAACTGCTGCGGGTTGGAGAAGTGATTTAACCTCCCTCACCAATTCCTGGGTAAGCTCTCCCATCTGCGCCTTCACGTCCTCCATAATCTCCCTCTTTAGGGCCTCCTTCCAGCCAGGTCCCTGTGTTGATTTGGGGGAAGCACATGGGTTACTCACAGCTGAACATGTCGCCTCAGTCGGCGTGTTTCCGTACTCTGCATCAAGTAATAGTGCCTCCTGACGGATAGCAGCAAAATCCCCCTCAGGGTTACGGCGAGCATAAACCTTTAAGGCCTGGGCCAGGGGACCCTCCTGTAACCCCAACAACAGCTGGTCCCGTAAGGCTACATCTGAGGGGGAGTCGTCGGGGTCATGTCGCCGCAACCTACAATGTAGCTCGCGCAACCTCAAAATAAAAGAAGATACAGTCTCACTTGGCTTCTGGGTGCAACCGAAAAACTGAGACCTTAACACCGCGGTTGGAGTGCGGTCTCCATACAAGGAATCTAAATAGTTAAGGATTTTACGGACTTGATCTTTTTCCTTCTCTTCCAAAACACTGACCTGACGTTTGGCTTCCCCAGCCAGCGCCCCCAATACAATATCAACCTTCCTGGGTTCTGCCAACTCCTGTGTCCCTAGCAACCCGGTTATCTGTTCCTTCCAGTCACAGTATTTTAAGTCCTCCCCATGTCCTTTAAATTTTGGAAGCCAAGGGGCCCCTGGGTAAACAGGCATCATCATGGCTAATTTATTTGGCTCCAACAGCCGCTCCCAAAGCCTGGATCCTGCCAACAACGCCAAATGTGGCACCTTCCTACCGGGTGGGTGGGCTATATTATATATCTACCAAATACAAAATCCCACCCAAGGATTACACCAGGTAAATTGAGAGCGTCTGCCAGAGATCAAAGGAATCAGCCATTAACCACCGCACCGGGGTTTATTGAAAATTCTAATTAAAACATCATTTAAGAAAACCAGGTTAGGACAGTCACTATAAACGGTTGTCAGAACTGGGCCGGAGAGTCTGCAGCCTTATCTGGACGCTGCGGGGCAGATTCCTCCTCCTTGGGGACGCTTGTCTGCCGCGCTGCCGGTTTCCTCTTCCCTCGATAGCTCGCCTCCTCCTTCAAGACGCGCGTCTGCCGCACCGCCGTTTCCCTCGATCGGCCGCTTCCTCTTGCAGATCAGTCACTGGCTCGGCCGCGTCACCGCGCCACGCTGTCGTCCTCCTCTGTCGCGGGTCCACCTGTCAGTGAATTTAACGGCAGTCACTGCTCGATCACACACCGCGGGTCACACCTTGTCACAGGGCCGCTACTCACATGCCAGGGCAGAGGAATACCCTGCCCACATCTCCATGAAGCCTCGTCACAGACGATCGGTGTCCTTTCACCCGGCGATTCTCTGCTTGCTGCCACCGTCTCCACCAAAAAACAGACGCTCCTTATCTGCCACCGGTGCAGATAATTGCTCCGGTCCGGATGTCATCTGTCCAAGCTCATCAAAGTAAAATCACACACCCTCCCAGTTTCCTGGGTTCCCCAAAATAAACGCATTCCATGCACTAAACTAAATAAAAAAGAATACACACTAAAAACACACCACACTAGAAGGAAAACCACAATAAAACAGACTTTGCCCGTATGACATGAACATCTGAGCTGGACACCGCTCAGCGCAGCTCACTGTCAGCGTGTACATAAGGTGCACTGCGAGCTGAATATGTGGAGAGGGGCTTGGAGCGCGTCGCAGAACCAGAGCGCATGCGGGAAGATTCCTTCCACTGAAGCGAGAGTTTTCCAAACCCGGTCTCTCAGAGAGACTTGTCACTTAGAAAATGTTCCCTGATGATGAAACTTTGGCTGAATTGTGCTTGTTCCTGTCTCCAATGTGGCATCTGAGGAGAGTCCCAGAATCTCACATCGTCTTCAGCTCAGAAAGCGCCTATGATTACGCACAAGCGTGATGCGTCAACCCGGTCACACAGTAGACCGGGTTGGACCTGTTAGGTTTACGCAGACAATCTTTACATTTAGAATTAGCTTACAGATGTAAAGTTTATGCAGTAAAATATAAAGCATTTTATTTAAATATCCATTCATTATTTTACAAGCACAGAGAGCCGCATCAGATGGATGGAAGAGCCGCGGATTGCCGACCCCTGAGCTAGGGCATGTGCGGAGGACACACACACACACACAAGCAAAATATACTTGTTTTCAATTACGTTTATTGGGCCCACTTATATTTTCTTAGGCCCACCCACACATGAGTTTCTGGCTACGCTAATGGTGTAACGTTATGAAGTTCATTATTTTCAGCTCCACACAGCTGCCCCTGTACACAGTAACACCCGTGTAGAAAACGCCAAGGTCGGGTGTTCCTCAGACTGTTTACATTCCAGGAGAAGAGCCAGAAGGAGAAGAAGAACGCTTTTCAATAATCAAAGTACTTAATTTGTGATTAAAGATAGTCGAAACAGATGTTGATCAATAATATTCAAGTGAATGATCTGTGGAATAAAGATGTCATGATTTATGTGTTTAATGAAAACAGGACTACTGCACAGACAGACTGACCCTCATCTCCATAGAAACGCATGACAAATTGTTCCACCCAATCCGAGCTTTCGGCTGCCGCAAGAGAATCTGGCTTGTTGACTTAAAGTGTCCAATCCGCTTTACTAAAACTTATCAACAATTCAGAGATATAAAACAAGGCAACGCCATTTTAAGCTCAGTTCCATTTTGACTTCAGTTCTATTCACCGTCATCCCAAAGAGAAGCACAGCCTGGCCAGATGTGTTTTCTTCTTTAAACTAAGAACTGTGAAGTTGGAGATTTTCGTCGTTTAACAACCAGACAACATCCTTTCAAAATAAGAGCACCTGCTGACGCTGCCGATTGTTACCTGGGTCGACCCTTCAGACAGGCTTTGAAACACTGTGACCGCGGTTTCGACCAGCTCCAGCGCACATCTGAGGTCTTCAGACCTGGCATTTCCTGATCTACCTGGGAGGCCCCCACTGGGTACGTACACGGCAAAATAGCAGCTCATGTCATCACTTTATAAGCCTCGTGATATCTAGTCATAACAATCAAAGACTACCAGATTCAAAGATGTCAGCCTAAGGAGTCTGAACCAACCACACACACACACACACACACACACACACACACACACACACACACACACACACACACACACACACACACACACACACACACACACACATCGAACATCACATTCATTTCCAAACAACACAGAGTTAGTCCTGATAGATTGTAGAATTTATAATAAAATTCTTAAACGATCCCAACTCTCTCTTTTCTTGTCTCAAGGTCAATACAGAGTGTTAAATGAACTCCCTGATGATAAAAACAACCTATTCTTCTGATTATAAAAACTAGATCTACTTACAGTATATTAAAATACAACTCTAGATCGTTACATCACTCTATTTCACAACAATGGTGACTTTTGACAGACTTCTCTGAGCTCCGCAGCCATTACACTTTTCATCTCGCGCACCCCCTGGCGGCAGCTCGCGCACCCCCATGGGTGCGCGCACCACACTTTGGGAATCCCTGGCATAGAGACAATTTGTAAGACAACTGTAGATCCTGCCCCACGACGTTGCCAGACTATATATGCACATATATAGGATGGCTTGCCAAGCTAAGAGGCCACTGTTAGATGTTACAGTCCCTACTTGAATACACAACAGACCTCTTGAATTATTAGTGAATCTGAGCTTTTATAAATATGGATCAAAAACTTGTTTTTATTATTACTGAAAGATGAGTGATGATGTTTGTTCCTGTCTGTGTGCTTTTGCTTAGCAAAAATATGTCAAGGGCCTTAGGACTTCAACCAATGAAATTCAAGATGGCTGTCACTGCTAACTAGGGGTGGGCCGGTACGCCCCTGTGTATTCGAATGTGTCGGTACGCCCCTGTCGGTCCAGTACGCACTTTCGTACCGAGTTTCTACTCTAATTGCGTTGCACATTAACCTACAGCATGCTAACTAAACACATGGTGGAGCGCCGCAGAAGTTATGGCATGCGACTCGGGAGAGGAAGAGCTCGAATATCCACTGTTGTCATTAAAGTCTCCTGTTTGGGAAGACTACGGCTTCCCGGTGAGATATGTAGCAATGAACACATGTATCCCCACATTGCCAAGCTAGCAAAATGCTGCCTTGCCATACCAGCGTCCTCTGTCCCCAGCGAGAGGGTTTTTTCTACTGCTGGAGATATCGTAACAGCCAACAGATCTGCCCTTTCTGCAGACAATGTGGACTAATTTCTGGCGAAAAACATGAAGGTTGAGTGAACCTAAAAAGGCAACAAGCTGGAACTCCTAATGTTGCAGAATGTTTTTGTTAACCTATTTCAATCTGAATAATTCCGTTTGTTCCTTCATTTACACTTTAAGTTCTTCAAAAAAAAAAAAACAGCACAATAATCATATTGCAGATTCCTAAATAAATATTAAAACTTGCATATATTTATTTTTTTTATCTTATTTATATGTTAAAGAGTTTACAAGAGATTATAAGAATAGTTGCACTTTAAAAATTCTTAAAGTTTTGCTTGTGTGCACAAAATAATTCTTTATTGCAGCAGTTAAGCCAGCTCTTTCAGTTGCACTTTGTTTATTTGTAAAGAGCAAGTCAAATGTTGATTCTGCATTTTTCCAATAATAAAATATTGAAATCAGTATATATTTTTATGTTAAACATTATATACGTTAATTTTCATTTACTGGGAATATCTCGCAGAATGTAATGCAAGTAAATGTTCAACTTAAATGTAAATAAAGAATTTACTGTTTACACAAAAGAAAAGCGTTTTTAATTTTTTTACTGTACCGAAAACGTACCGAACCGTAATATTAAGCCAAGGTATGTACCGAACTGTAATATTAAGCCAACGTACGTACCGAACCGGGATGTCAGGCACACCGGCACACCCCTACTGCTAACTAAAACATAAACACAAAACTTGGTCTGTTTCACAGATATTGAGTTAGACATGGTGTTGCATGAGTCGTTTGTTTGAAAACAACCCAGAAACAACGAGACAGGTTTCAGTCACACATCTAATTAGTAAAGTCAAGGTTACTCAAGATGGCTGCCACAACACAAAACTGATGATTTTACAGACATGAACATAAGTGGGTGATCCCAAAGCATCATTTGCATCACTGAGTCCTAAGACATCATGCATTTTAAAAAAATTGAGGGGAAAGTTGAACTCTGAAGCCCTCAGGTGGCGTTTTTCCCTCCGTTGGTGGAGTCGGTGAGTTTCTGCCTCTTTTCTTTTGCCGCTGTTTGGTTTGAGATAACGGCCGGGCTGAGCACACAGCGTTTGGGTCGGTGTTTGCTGTCACCTATGCGATCATCACTGTGTTTGCTCACTCGAGTGTGTTATAGAGGAATTGCAGTCAGACAGTTCAGGAGAAAGACATTTCTACACGTCTTTGTTTATCTAATCTTGTAGTCATAACGGAAATTATTCAGGAAGTTTGAGTCTTTGATGTGAGATCAGACAGGTGGTATCAGCCTTCATAAATCAGCTGCTCTGGAAAAGCGCTGCAAAAATTAAATTAAATATTTTTAAAAGATCTGCTGTTCTGCATCCTATGAAATGTCAGGAAATGTTCAGCTCCAGGATATGAATGGGAAAATTTGCCATAACTGATCCAACTCAACCAAACAAAAGCAGTTTGTTCAGTTTCCAGAGATAAAAGGAATCCTTAAACATGTCCAGCCTGGTCTGAATGGCATCCACTTCTGATCAAACTAATGACTGAAAACAAACAATGGGTCTCTCTGTCCTTTAAGCAGCTATAAATAGAACATTTCTAATCATTTCACAATGATTCATAAACATAAGGACTAAACATCATGAATAAACCTTTTAACTTGGAAAAAAGCAAGAAAAATGTCGTTATTGCTGTTCTTGTTAATTTGGAGCAATATGTGATTTAATTTAATGTGTACTAACACTATTATAAAACCAGCTATATTAATAAAACATCATTAACCTGATAATCACAATAAATACACACAGGAACACAGGCCTCACACAGAAAAAAGAAAATTCATCAGTGTTTATTTTTGATCAGGTTTTGCTGTTTCGGTGTCTTAAACATTATTAATCCAAAATATTTTAGACTGTTTATAATTTGGTAGATGGTTTTTCTCATTTAGGGCATTTCCCCCTCAAATATGCAAATATGCCAGTCTAGAACCAACCCTGCATCTGACCCATCCCCTGGGGGAGTGGCGAGCTGCAGACACGGCCACACTCAGGAACCATTTGGTGGTTTAACCCATAGATATGAATATGTAGAAGCCTCATTGGGCACTGGAGAGCCTAACAGCATTGCCGCCATATTGAATGGGTCTCCTCACTCTCCAAGTCAACGCTGAGTCAGCAACTATGCCTGTTTTTATGCAGCCTACCGTTGCAAGAAGCAGCATGCTATTGAAAAAAGACCACTAAAGATTACTATTGACTTTTCTAGCCTACCTGTTGGGATTTGATATTTTTATATATTTTAATTTATTATATATATATATTTTAATTATCATGCCCACCCCCATTGAACCTTATAATGGCGAGTGTCAAGCTGGGAGGAATTGTGTCCCTTCATAAAAGTCTTTAGTATGACCCAACCATGGATTTGAATCCATGATCTCCCAGTCCCAAGGTCTGAGCTAATGTCGGGAAGACACACCCTGTTAACTCTCAGCTGCTAATATGGCTAATTTGAGCTCAGCTTTTTAAAACCAACTGAATTAGAAATAATTATGAAACAAAACTTAAGTCATTAAATCACTTCCTGAAGGCAGAACGGTTTCTGATACTTGCTCTGCTGCTGTTTAACAATTCTTAAACTAAGTTTCACCAAATCTGCACCAAAACCTCTGTCATCCAACTGGGAGGAAGATGTGTGCTTCTGCAAAAGGGCTGGCCAACTTTCTACATGTTTACAGGTGATTTCATGGTGTTGTGTCATGTTTGTTCACCTGCCTGATGAATTAATCAGAATCGGAGAGTAACATGATCCCAGGCCGATTATCCAGCCAGGCCGGATGAAGTTTGATCTGTTCCCTGTTTTCACTTTGACTGAGTCATGGTGTAGGTGCTGATATCACCTCCATCCACTGTGAGCATGACTCATCAGTAAACAACAACATCAATAACCTGATGATCACAATAAACACACAGGCCTCAAACAAAAAAAGGGAAATGCTCATCAGTGTTTATTTTTCTATCAGGTTTTATTGTTTTGGTGTCTTGAACATGGAAACTTAAAATGTTAGTTTTTTCTGTCAGCTGTTTAACAAAAGCTGAATGTGTTCCATCTGAGGAGAGTGTCTGCTCTGGACTTTTCTGTCCTCCAGTGGTGCAGAGTGGAACTGCAGCTGGTGCAACACTGGTGCAACATACACACACGCGCGCGCGCGCGCACGCACGCACACACACACAGATTTGTGCAGTCACTGTGATGTGGCAGCCGAGTCACATAGTTTGTCTCCTTCTTTATGTGGGTCAGTCTGACTCACCCAAGTGACAGCTGCAGTTTTTACCTCAGCATGACTCACCCAAGGACCAGCTTAAATACTATCACAGTCATGGGTCAGGAAAAATAAATGTAATTTCTTCACTGAATTGTCATGGAAAGAAAAATAAAACAAAATGTAAAAAACTGAATTGTCACAAAATCGAACATGGAAAAATATTAAAGGTCAAGTTTTTGTTTTATTATTTGATGTGCTTGGAATGAAATGAGTAAAAAAGTAGTGTTTGATTCTGAATCAACTTTACTGGTTTAACAGCTAAAGGAAAACACCAAACGGCAGTCAGGAGACATAATGGTCCATCTGAGACTGAAGAGTCCGATTTCTATGGAACAGCCGTTTTTTTATTTTAATTTTTTTTGGTCATTTATGTGTTCTCTTTGTACCTTGTGGCCTCAGAGCATCAGACGACTCAAATAACAAGAAAAAAGGAGGAAAGAAAAAGTGTAAAATAATCTAAAAATGAGTCACCGTTCTTGTTGATCAAAGGAGAAACTCAGATGACTCGCGCTTTAATCTGAAGATTCTAGGAAACTTTTTCCAGAGATCTAATGATCTCACACCAGGGCGATGCTTTACCCGATCTTTGCTGCTCGGACTGGTCCGAGAACATTTTCCAGGTTCTGCTGAGAATTAGGAACGCTGCTTTTATTTTCAGAAATTACAAAAAGGGAAGAGAACTGAAATAAAACAGTTAAAGCTGGTGTATTAAACATTTATTCTGTTACCTCAAATTTGTGGGTGAACATCTAGAAAAAAAATACATCTCTCTCTCTCTCACACACACACACACGCACGCACACACACGAGACTCTTTAAAGTGCAACAACAGACGGACTTCAGAGACTTTAGGGCCAAGGCAGGATCATTGTAATACTGGAATGGTTGTTGGAACTTTTCTCTCTCAGATGGACAAAAAAAATCAAGTTTTCTTTTTTATTCATCAAGATAGAAAACAAAGAGCAGGAAAGGTGAGAAACTATCTGGTCTGGTTCTGGGAGTTTTCACCTGATGGAAAAACAAACCACTGAACAGACGAAACGTTCGGATTTCCATCAATTCCTGAACAATCAAAAAAAATTTAAATACAACCATGATCAATGTTAAACAGCAGTTTGAAACTAAAACCAGCTAATATTTGATCTTTTCAGTACTCATACAAACCATCTAGACACCAGACTCCATATGTTGTTAAAAATAAAACCATTTTAATCCAACATCTGAGCAAAGCTGAAGAAAATAAACTAAAATCTTCTCAGATAAACATTTTGTGGCCTCGTGGTTTAGAGCTTTCTGGCCTTCTATTAAAACAATTTTAAAAATGACCAATCTAACCAATCAAAACACCCCAAAACAGACAGCCTCATCAAATACTAAATATTCCCATGATTTTCAAATTTGTGATAGAAAATGAACTTAAATTATGAACTTCAAGTGGTTAAACATCTCCGTAAAAAAAAAAGAGTAAATAATCAGGTTTAATGAACACAGGAAGCTACAACAAAGATTTTCCTGGTAAATCTGAGATTTTCTGACTTCTGGTAGCATCACAGTCATTCTGCTGTTTAACCCACTTAACAATTGGATTTCTTTAACAATCTGGAGGTTTTCAGAAGAGTTCCTGATCCAGGAAATGCGTTATTTATTTATTTATTTTTTTAATTAAAAGCTGAACCAATCAGAGATTAGCACCTGAACCTTGGCACTGAGATGAGTCAGAGCTGGGTTCAGGTCAGAGAGGAGGATGGATAAGATGAAGAGTCACTAAAACAAATGCGACACAAGAGGAGGTGAAACAGCTCAATTCGAGCTTCTTTAACCATAAAACCACAACAGCTTTTTATTCTAAATTACCAAAACATCAAGCCTCAACGACTCACAGCATCACAGACTCATCAGTGGTGGAGCAGCTTCAATTCGTTAAAATACTGAGGTCCCCTCTTTTCAGAATTCACTTATCGTCACAGCCGAAAGACCAGAAATCAGTCAAATTCAAACAGTTTTGCTCTTAATTTGTTACAAAACAAACAAAAAAATGTGCCAAGAACTTTTAGAACACGTAGTTTGGTGTTTATGTCATCAACAAATCCCACAAAAAGACAGACATCAGGTGGATGCTTCTACAGCTGCAAGAAGGTCGAAGTTCACCTGTGTTTCAAATAAATGAATAAAGACCTCAACAAGGCTGTAAGGTGTGTTAATGTTTCTGAGCTGAAGGAAAATGTCAGCGTGGAAATAATCGGTGTTGCCGTTTCCTGGGAATTTAACAATAAAACCATCAGTGTTCAGCCAAAGCGATGATCTCACTGCGACTCATCAGTGGCTCCAAACTGTGGCTGAATGAGGTAAATGAAGGTCCTGACGCCTGCGGTTCCTCACGTCTTCTAACAAACATTCAGCGATTTGGCAGCCGACCAGAGCCGAAGCTGGCAGAAGTCAGAGTCTTCCTGTGATAAGAAGTCTGATTGAGTCTTGTTTCCTCCTGTTGGCAACAGCAGAGAAAAAAAACCCAAAAAGCTGCAGCTGCAGAGCTTTTCCAGAGGAACTCCAACATTGGCTTCTCTCTGGATTTCCATCTTAAGACAGAGCGATGGAGAGAAAGCAAAGTGCTTTCAACATCCCCCCCTCACTGTCCGTCCGTCCCTCTGTCCTCCTGTCTTGGTCAGCATCTTAGTCTGTGTTGCCAGTGGGGGGTGCTGTTAAGACGTCTTTCCCAGCTCTATCTTCTTCTGGATGGCCCTCGCTGAGTGGTAGATGAGTGAGTCGATCAGACCACCCACTGAGCAAGTCAGAGCAGCCAGTTAGCTTCATTTATTAGCCACATTCAAATAAATTCTTCTCAGGTCTAAAACATGATCACACAGAGGGACTGACCTGTAAAAATGCCTCCGATGATGGCACAAACTCCTGTTAGAAAATGTGTGAAGGATCTGAACAAACACAGAGGAGATTTAATCAACAGGGTTGGGTATCTTGTACCCTGAACTAAATCGATTAATAACACTTTTATTTATAAAACAACAAATATCTGTCTTTATCAAAAACAGAATCACCTACCTTTGCTTTTCTGTGAATTTAACCATCATAGGTGACAGCTCGTATAAAACAAACATGCCCGGCAGCCCCTGGTCTCCTATTAAGCCATTAGCAACTTTTTCATGCCTGGTGACCGAGAACTGGTTTGTTTTTACCACCTGGGGGAAAGAAAAAATACATAAAACATTAAACAGTTACTAATCCAAGTAATCTGTGCTGTAAAAAATGTACTTATTCTAATTTATGATACATAATCTGTTTATAAAATAAAACAGAAAAAAAATTCAACAGTTTAATAAATAGAATAAAAACAAGGTTATAAAAAATGAAATTACTCACCTCTCCATCAGTTTTTACATATATGGTTGGCACAATTTTCACAAAATACTGGTACATCATTGATGCTGTGAAAGGAAAAGTTTTACAATTTAAACTATTTTTGTAATATAATGTATTGTTGTACTCTAATGTAAAATATTTCAGAGAAAGCAAATACCTTTAGTCATGAATAGTTATAATTGAGCTTTTTATTGGCAGATCGAGTGTTTGGCAGTATGATGTTTTCACTATAACAAGTCATAAAAGCTGGATTTGCATTTAGATTTTTATGAACTCAATTTCCAGTGAGAACTAATAAAGTACACCACATGGTGGCGCTGTTAATTTATAGTCTGTCTATTTTCTTCTTCTACCCGGAATTAGGGGTCTGCAAAACCATCGACAACACGCTCTAAAGAAGCTGTGGCCGGAACACGTAAACTTTTAAGTCCACAGACAAATCATCGTCATCGTTATAGTCAAATAATTCAAGGTAAGTTCGGTTTTAATGCAAATTATTTTAAATTTGATGAGAAATCTGAAAACGTGAGACTTCTCAGTCAAGGCCACAGAGGACTTTAGCATGCTAAGCTAGCACAACAAAGTGCGTGGCTTAAAAGAACTGGAATGTTTTGCTCTTTGAGGTCAAACCAGACACGCAAACATGCGACTGTTCGGGTCTTAAGGCCATTAAGATGGTGCTTATCAGCTGTAAACTTTAATTGTAATCCTGCTAAAGACGTAGCTATGGTTAGCTCCTACATGATCAAGCAGTCTTCTCAAAAACAAGCCATCAGCTTTTGTACAAAACGAGGCTTTGGCTCAAATTGATTTAAATAACTTCTGATTGTCTAGTTTATCTTGTTTAAGAAATTCTAATCATTTTAATACAAACTGGCTAATCGAACATAAGATCTTCATCCAAATAATATTGAATGTTTGTGTAACACACAGAGAGACTGTTTAAAGGGTTTCTATAGAAAAACACTGGGATTCTTAATCTTAAAGCAGCAATTGGGGCTGGAAGTGTTTCATAAGTTTTACTTCATTTTGTTTTATACAGGCAGTAAGTGCTGCAGATAATCTGGCAAAAAAAAACCCAAAACAAATGGTCAACATACCAATCTTAATTTCATCAGCGTTGCATTGTGTGTGTGTGTGTGTGTGTGTGTGTGTGTGTGTGTGTGTGTGTGTGTGTGTGTGTGTGTGTGTGTGTGTGTTTCAGTGCTCTTTGAACTGTACGACCAACTTGGCTGGTCTAACTTGTTTAGCTATGTGAGGCAAACAGAACATTCCCGGAATTATAAGTTATACGCCTTTCAAAGCTTCTTTTTATAAACTGTGCCACACAACACCACACATGCAGACCCCATCAGACACCGTAGAAACCGATCTTAATGACCATGATAATTAAGGCACAATGAAAAGGCTTATTAGGTATAGTTTTACACGTTAAAACTATTTAAGCACAAACTGGACAAGTGGAAATCAAATTATGTTTTTACATGAATCACTTTGTGTTAAAGTCCTATAGGACCTGACTGGATTCAAACCCTGATCCACTGCTGTGGAGGAAGTTTGCTACACAATGATGTTAGTTGAAGACTTGGACATTTGGTTTCTAAGAATACATTTAGAGTTTGGTCTTTTTTTCTGATATTAGATAAAGTTGAAGCTTCTGAACACTTGATTGAAAACTGTAAAGTTACAGGACTTCTCCTTGATGATTTATCTCAACACAAAGCTCAGTTAATTTTAATTTGCCAGTCAAAACAGAGTCTGTTTCAGTGACTTTTTTTATTTGAATTAATTGACCAGGAGGTAATCACTTTCAGTGCAAATAGCTTCAAAAGTTGCTTTCTTTTCTCCTCAGATGCCAGTCGCTGTAGGTCCGTACGGCCAGACACAGCCAAGCTGCTTTGATCGGGTCAAGATGGGTTTCATGATGGGTTTTGCAGTAGGAATGGCAGCTGGGGCCATGTTTGGCACCTTTTCCTGCCTCAGGTAAAAAGGAAACTATATTGATCACTGTACTGCCAATCACCCACATTCAGAACCTAAAAACACCATCTGATATTTAACAGCCGGTGCTCGTCTTAAAGGAAGATCAAGTTTTCAGAACAATAGGTCACTTTTCAGCTCTGACCGTTAATCATATCCGAGTTGTTCATCTCTACGCCCGATGGGTTAAAGTTAGGAGAGGGATCAACTTTATTGTCCCCTAAGGGCGAAACATCCGATCACCCCTTATCTGTTGCTTTTGATTGATTTTGATGAATGATTTGCTGATTGACGAGTTTCCTGAAGACTAATTTTTCGACTTAATATTTGAACAAGTGAGATGAGAATGTTTTATTATGAGATGTGGAGAAATCAGGACCTGAAGTTAAATGTTATGTTTCCATTCCATCTTAAAGCAGAAGAGACCTTAGATTGACCTTTTTTTTCCTGCAGGGTGGGCATGCGAGGCAGGGAGCTGATGGGAGGAGTCGGGAAGACCATGATGCAGAGTGGAGGAACGTTTGGGACCTTCATGGCCATCGGAATGGGCATCCGCTGCTGAGGCTGGTGGAGAACAGCCGTCTCCACCCTCTGATATTGTACAGCCATGGGACTTTCCTAACTACAGCTTTGTCATCTTCCCAGATTTTCTCTAGTGCTTTTTTTTTTCTTATAAAATTTTTAATTCATCCAATTATTTTCAGAGGAGCTCAACTCTGCTGATTCAACTGGAGCAAAAATCTAACCAGCTTCAGTCCCCCCCATAAACCTGAGAATGTTGGTTTGAACATCATTTAAATTATATTAGACTAAAAAAAGAACACAAATGTATCAAAAAGATGTTTTTCCCCCAAATTACAATAAAATTTATTACATAGTAGCTCATTAAAGTTCTGGTCCCTTATTGTGGGGATTATCTCTTTAAAGGGTTTGACACCAAAAGATTTAATTCCTACAGACTTCTTTTTAAAAGGTTTGTGACTAAAGTTTTCTTTTAAGACGAGCGATCGTAGAAAACACGAGACGGACTCTACTGACCTTGTGGAGCCATGACGTTGGTTCCATCCAGAGGATTAACGATGCCGGGGTAATCTTTACCAAACGACAGGTGTTTGATCAGATGGGTCATGTTTATCTGCAGCACAACAGGAGGAGGTTAAAATGCAGCAGAGCCGTTTTATTTATGTCAGCAGGTTTTAAAATGTCCTACAGAGTTTGGTTTTAATTGTCAGAAGCCCGATTTTACAAATGGACAATTATTGTGTTAATTTATTAATATTAAAAATAAACACGAGTAACCATTCCTGATTGTTTTTTAAAACTTGATTAATGAAATTTGGCTGTTTTCTTTATCTAAATGGTTTCTATTTATTATAAAAAGTTTTGAAACAAGCTTGCTTCTGTTACTTACGTTGTCTAGGCCAAAACTCTGCAGATCGTGGACTGAAAAAACAAATATGTTTAACATTTTTATAGGGAAAATGTACATAAGTGAAGAAAATACAAAGCATAAATCCAGGAGCAGTAAATAAGTCTTCAGCAAAGAGTGAAAACTCTCTGCTCCTCCAGGATCTGGACAACAAGACGACATTTAAGCTTTAATCAGGCATTAGGCACCACGTCTTTAATCATTACAGAAAAATCTTATTCCTGCTGAGTGAAATCAAAATGCTGTTGAGTTCATAGACACTACAAAACACATTTCACCAGTAAAATCTGTATTTATCATAAAATGTCACACTTTAGGTCAGGAACAATGCACGTAAGCTCATTAAGTAACTATTTTTATCGTGGAACAAAAACTGGTCTTGAAAATAAAGATGGACTTACTTTCCACAGCGTGGACTGCAGAAGGAAGAGAGAAGAGTCACAAGAATAGTGCAGTAGACATCAAAACGTGTGATTTGTGTTAAAGAAGGCTAACAAAAGGGTTCCTGTTTTAGCAACAATCAGCTGAGTTCACCAATGTTTACGTAAAGATGTTGAAAAGGTGATTTTTGGGGTTTTTAAAGGATCAGAAGCTTAATTCTAGTTGGACTATAAAATATTTTACATCATATCAAATTCTCATCAAGTAGGATTAGATAAATCCATTTTCTGTGCCGAGAACACTGAGAACGTAGAAGCAGAAGAGAGCCTGCAGCCCCGCAGACGAGACACCGACGCGAGTCCAGGACCTGGTCCGAGTGATTCTTATCTCTTGTTTCTGCTGCTGAGCGTTAAATCTTTCACCACGTCTGGGATAGGTTCAGAGACGACCACGTTTTCAGAGCAGGAAACTAAAATCGGCTCAGGTCAGTCAGAGATTTATGCAAAAGCCTGTTTTTTTTTTTTTTGGAATTTTTAATCCTGAAGTTTCCTGAGCTTTTAACTTCCTGCTCTGATTTGATGTTACATGCTGAGTAAACATAATAGGGAGCCCAAGTCACACCCATCTACTTGCAGACCATGGGTCCCCAGAAGTCAATGGGGACATAAACGCTGTTCTCTAATTCCGTTTTTGTGCCGTGGATTTCACATCTGTGTCAGAATTTTAGAGATGCATTTTGATGCCAAGAAAGTTATTTTAGGTTTTGTGTGAAAACACGTCCAGGACTACAAATGTGCATCACTAAATTGACATCATCAAACCAGACACGAAGAAGGACAGAGGAAAAATGGCTGTAAGTTTAGTGAGCTTTGAATCCTTCATCCATGAGGAAACCATGAATCTGGCCATGTGGTAAGTGAGACATTCTGTGGTGACGTCCCCACATCTGATTTATAGTCATAAGAACTACTAATTTTTACAAGCTGATAAATGTCAAAGCATGTGACTGTTGTGGTCAAAATACCAATCATTACTCATTATTTAAGTTGAAGTACAACGTATGTGATCCAGGGCGTAAGGCAAAGCAGATTAGAAAATAGCTTTTAGTCTCATTGACTTGCATTCGTTTTTTCATTCTTCCAGGGACCCATGGGCCAACTGGAAAGGGGAGGAGGCTCGCTATAGAGAAAAACAAACAATGATGTGACAAAAAAGGCAAAAACCGGGTCCTAATTAAATCTCACCGACTCCTCCTGCAGTCGCTCTGTAAATTAGAACCCCGTTTAAAGCGATTCAGGTCAGATTCTTCCATCTTTGTACAGCAGGGGCCACACCCCTCACCGCTGAGCTGGGGCCAAACTGTTGTTTTATTTATCACACTTGTAGTGATTTTTGATTCGAAATTGAAATAAAATTTAAAAAAAGCATTAAAAGAAGTTAATTTTGCATGAAACTTAGAAAAGTTCTAGTTCAAAGATGAGGATTGGGTGCATGACAAGCACTGCTGGTCAAACTGGCTTGTGAGCCCTGCTGTACAGTATAATCTCAGGATGTGGGTGAGTGGAAACAAAACAAATGAAGATGGACACAAACACCATCCAAAAGGTTTGGAACACCCTTTATTCTCATGCCAGTAGAGAAAAAATTAACCAGGAAAAAGTCTGGAGAAGAAAAATCTGTCACTTCTCAGAGATGCTTTAGACGGCTAACGCTACTCTAAAGCAGACAGACAACCATCCAAAATGCTTTTTTTATTATTATTTATACACATTCATTTTCAGGTTTGTGAGTTAAAGCTGATTTTTCCTCAGACAAACTGACAAAAGGGTAGGGATGTCCCGATACAATGTTTTCATATCCAGTACGATACCAATATTACAGCCTTCAGTGTTGACCGATACCGATATCAATCCCATACGATATCAGCAATAATCAGGCATACTTTTACCTATTTCACTGTGTGGAATGTATGAAAGGCATGATCAAGTGCTATTCCTCAATCGGAGAACAAGAGGGGGGTGATGTGTATTTGTTTAGTCATGTGACAGTGGTTGTAATCATCTCAGAAGCATATGTGTGTGGTGTGTGTGTGTACATAATAATGTAAATTCTACTTTAATAAAAATTTTCCTTCTACACAAAATCTGCTTTTAGAAGGATTAATGTCAGTATATCGGAATCGGCTAATATCGGTTATCGGCCATAACAGTGATATTAATATCGGATATTGGCCCAAAAATGTCATATCAGTACATCACAAATGTTTTTTAGCCATTGGTTGCAAAAATGTGAACCTTAACTCATTCACTGCCAGCCGTTTCCTGATCGCTAATGGCCTTCGCTGCCAGCGTTTCTCATGGTTTTTACTGTTTTTTTAAGAGTTGCAGAACGTTGCGCGCTAGGATGATGTCGATGCCAAAACAACCAAAACAAAGAGGAGATTCACCTCTTACATCAGGAAGAATCCGCGTGATTCGAGCGTTATCCGTTCTTTCATAATCCGTTGTTGAATTGTGATCGGCAGACGCTTTTCCGGTTCGCGCCTCACTTTTTTTACAGGAACGGCCCAAAACGATCTCCTAACACATGGACGGTCTGCTTCCTGATCATGTGACGTGTGACGTATGCGGATGAAGATCGGCTTCAGGGCTGAGATGTTTGTTCTCTCAGCGCGGGGGCTCGTTCCGATGCTCAACCAGTAAAAAAATGCCAATGACGACTTTAGTCGTCATTGGCAGTGAACGGTTGGATCTAAAATGACGACTTTAGCCGTCAATGGCAGTGAATGAGTTAACGGAGTGCTTACATCTGAGATTTTGATGCAGTCCCACATAACCTGATGGTGTTTTTAGGCCGATATCAATATCTGAACAGGACACCCCTACTAAAAGGCGTTTAAATGTTTGGTTAAGCAGGACTGAAAGGCGGAGACGAGGAAGCAGCTGCTCTTACCGTGAACGTGAGACTGCTGGAAACTTTTTCCAGGTGCAAAGTGGAAATTTCCTGCCACCTAACAAGAGAAGAAGGTTTCACATTTGAGTATGAGTTTAAAAAAGGGCAAAGAGACTATAGATATAACGTATTTTCTAAAGAATAACAAGGTGAAAGATAAATTCTACTTTTCCATCTTTCACCTGCAGGAACAACATTTTATTCTCACAGAGCTCATTTTCAGTGGAAGCAAAAAAAAAAACAACAAAAAAAAACAATGTGGTGGATTCTGTTTTTTACTTAAAGACCAAGTTCACTCATTTTTTCCAACACATCTGCAGTGGTCTCTAGTATGAATGAATGTCCTTGTTCGAGTTGAGCAGCGCCTTGCCTGGAAAACAGACGACAGCAGGGAGAGCAGCTGAAAGCCGGCGTTTAAGTCGGACAGATTTCCCCACATGAGTAGCTCGCGAGTGACGATGGAGGAAGAAGATATCGCGTTAGCGTTCATACTTGTTTAATTATTTATTTTAATTCTGGTGCCTGTTATCAACCGAAACACATCGTCACGTGCTTGTGGATATTATATATTGTACATGGAGATATGACTGTAATAATAAGTAAAGGTTTTCAGCTGTGGGTTTAGTGTGCTCATAGGAAACGTGACAAAACAACACAAATCACATTTCTCTTTATGGCCTATATAGTTATCATCAATGTCACATGATTTACAGAATACATGTGACCAACTAACATTTCACATTCTACCAGCGGATGTTTGGATCAGAATGTTAACCAATCAGATCTTAGATTAGGTGAGTGCCAGGCGTTTCCCGTCATGCCCTAGGTTTTGCAGCCGGTGGAGAGCACCTGCCCTCTCCGTGGGCTGCCACCTTACCGTGGTGGAGGGGTTTGAGTGTCTCAATGATCCTAGGAGCTAAGATGTCTGAGGCTTTCTGCGTCTGGTAGGGTCACCCATGGCAAACAGGTCCTAGGTGAGGGATCAGACAAAGAGCAGCACGAAGACCTCTTATGATGAATTATATAAATGGAAACCATGTTCCCTCGCCCGGACGTGGGTCACGGGGGCCCCCCTCAGGAGCCAGGCCTGGAGGTGGGGCATGTTGGCGAGAGCCTGGTGGCCGGGCTTTCACCCATGGAGCCCGGCCGGGCACAGCCCGAAGAGGAAATGTGGATCCTCCTTCCCATGGGCTCACCACTCGTGGGAGGGGCCAAAGGGGTCGGGTGCAGTGTGTGACGGGTGGTAGTCGAGGGCGGGGACTTTGGCAGTCTGATCCTCGGCTACAGAAGCTGGCTCTTGGCACATGGAATGTCACCTCTCTGGTGGGGAAGGAGCCTGAGTTGGTGTGTGAGGTTGAGAGGTTCCAACTAGATATAGTCGGACTCACCTCTAACAAATGGCTCTGGAACCAGTTTCCTTGAGAGGGGTTGGACTTTCTACCGCTCTGGAGTTGCTCCTACTGAGAGGTGCTGAGCAGGGGTGGGCATACTAGTTTCTGAGACCATGGTCTTGGTTCAGAAAAGGGTAGAATGCCTTCTCCGGGTCAGGGATGAGGTCCTGCCCCAAGAGGAGGAGTTTAAGTATCTTGGGGTCTTGTTCACGAGTGAGGGAAAACTGGAGCGTGAGATCGATAGGCGGATTGGTGCTGTATCTGCAGTGATGCGGGCGTTGTACCGGTCTGTCGTGGTGAAGAGAGAGTTGAGTCAGAAGGCGAAGCTCTCGATTTACCGGTCGATCTACGTTCCTACCCTCACCTATGGTCATGAGCTTTGGGTTTGACAGAAAGAACGAGATCACGGATACAAGCGGCTGAAATGAGCTTTGTCCGAAGAGTGGCTGGGCTCTCCCTTAGAGATAGGGTGAGAAGCTCGGTCATCCGGGAGGGGCTCTGAGTAGATCCGCTGCTCCTCCACATCGAGAGAAGCCAGTTGAGGTGGCTCGGGCATCTGGTCAGGATGCCTCCCTGATGAGGTTTTCCGGGCACGTCCAACCGGGAGGAGACCTAAAGGTAGACCCAGGACACGGTGGAGGGACTATGTCTCTCATCTGGCCGGGGAATACCTTGGGATTCCCCTGGAGGAGCTGGCCAAAGTGGCTGGGGAGAGGGAAGTCTGGGCCTCTCGCCTTAGGTTACTGCCCCTGCGACCCAACTCCGGATAAGCAGATGAAAATGGATGGATGGATGGATGGATGGATGGATGGATGGATGGAGAGCAACTGCAGTGCCTTGCTCCAAAATCTGCAGCCACCTTGATCTCATTAGGTTATCGTTGCCTACGTATGCATGACGTCGGAGCAAGTTGGCGTAAAGCCGGACACAAATCTAACCGGCATGCACTGCGTGCTGATCTAATCTGCGCAGAACTGGCTCATCTCGAACAAGGCCAATGCTTTGAGTCGATCACTGTAGAAAAAAAAAAGCTGTGGCGCTCCTGTTTCAGGAACTAGAGGTTAGCCTGAGCAGAACACAACAGTATTTGGAGTCTTTTTTCCTGATATTTGATTGGCTAACAGCAACGTGACTCTACCACTGACTGTTTGCTCTGCAGCGTTGATTCTTTATTTTCACAAATAACACAAGCCTGGAGGAGTTCTGCTGTGTGGTGGAGATGCTAATGCTAATAGTTAGCTTCTACTAGCTGAGACATGCGCTGCGGTTTCCTGCACGTTAAACCAACAAAAACCTTCCCGTCGTGAGCCAAGATGGGCGAGTCCATGGATGTTAAGTGACAGTGTGACATAGATCTGTCAGGATAGTTTCATCGTCTATTATCTATAAGAAGCTAACGCAGGAGATAGGTGTAGGAGACTATTTCATGTTCAGCCTGCATGAAACACTTAAGCCGGGTGGACACTGTGCGACATTTTCACTTTTTTTCCCCTTGTGCGAGAATCTACAAGATTGGGGCGAGTTTTGCACTGAGCGTTGTGTAGTATACAGGGCAAGAGGCGATTAACCCAGGGTATCTGCAGGTTTAAGGGAGCCAAATTTAAGACTTTTTAAGACCTTTTTTTAAGGCCACTTTGACCAAATTTAAGCTATTTTTAAAATTAAATTTAAGCTATAATTTGGGGATTAGTTAGCATTAAACTTGCACTTCCCCATGGCACAAGCTCCCACTAGCTTAACCAGCTAATGTGCTCATCTAAAAATAGCCCCCTTTCACAACCAACTGAATGTGTAAGGTTTCGCTTACGCCAACATTGTACACAAAAAATGCTGAACACTAACTAGAAATTCACGAAAATTTTTATAGAAATAAAATAATCTTGTTTATTGGGTCTTTGGTAATTTAAGACGTTTGGAAACTGGATTTAAGGATTATTTGTCATTTTTAAGGATTTTCAAGGCCTTAAATTTGGAAAAGCAAATTTAAGACTTTTTAAGGACCCGCGGATACCCTGTAACCAGAACCGCGCACAGCGCATGCGCAAAGTTGCGTGAACACGGCTCATAGCCATTTCCCTATTAACACACTTTGTTTGTTTCTATTTCTACACTTTTTTACTCACACAATGACAAGGAATGTCAAGAAAGAGTGTTTGCTGTGTTTGTCAAATTAAACAGACAAAATATTGATCAACTTTCTTTCGTTTTCCTCCTCCAACCCCCATAATTCCCTGTTCTCCTACAGCATTCCCGAAGGACAACTGACATCACCAAAAAAGTCTGAAGTGTTGTGTACAAACAGCTATTTTTAGGTTTGACACGTTGCTACCAGACGTACAGTGTGAGCAGGTTTCATCTGAGAACTGGGTCGTACAGTGTGAGCACATGACGCGTGAGATTTGCTCTAAGAGGAAGTCGTACAGTTTGAGCTGAAGCTGGCTGCTATGAGTGAAAAAGTCGCACAATGTCCGCCTGGCTTAAGAGTGACTGACCATCTTTCAAAAATAACAAAATCCTGATGAGGCATGGCAGAGAGGAGCAGGATCACCTTGTTGACCTCCAGGAAACCGTAAACCTGACAGCCTTCGTTCTTCTGCTCCATCATCTTCTGCGTGAAACCTTCTCTCTTGCACTGCACAATGGTGTCGGCGTTTTTGAATGCCCAGCCTCGCCGCCGGTACGCTTCCCGTACGTCATCGCAGGTGTTACAACACCTGGACACGCCGAAGGGGGATGGGTTAAATGGGTTAAGCAGCAGAGCCTGAGTGTGTTTTTGAGTGTGTCGGAGTTTACCGGAGGTCCTCGGTCTCTGCACCGTAGCAGCTCTCACATCTGTTCGGGTCCAGAGTGCTGGGATCAAAAGCTTCACCGTCCTCAGCTTGACCAAGTTCTGCAACACAAAAAATCATCAAAATCGTATCTGAAAGTAAAAAAATACACAACAGAATCAAAGTTTACCGTGCTTTTCTGCTTCATGGGTGACAGGTTTGAGGTCCTTATCCAGCCGCTGTTTGAAGAGATTGTGTTCGACGTCCAGCTGCTGCTCACCAGCCACGTCCATCGCATCGATACTGAGATCTGAGAAACAGAATCAGTACCAATTAGCCAGTTAGCTTCACCAGCAGTGGGTCTACTCTAGCAGCAGCAGCACTTACAGGCACAGGGCATGTGAGGGAAAACCACGTCGATGTTGATCTTAAGTTTGTCTCCTCGCGACGTGTCCACGTAAAGCTCAGGGTGGACCTGTGGGAATAACCAAAACTGTAATCAACACACAGAAATGTCAAAACGGATACAAGAATCGTAGAAATAATCCCTGATGTGAAAAAAAAATCTCCCATTTGAATATATCTCTACTTTTAAAAGCACTGCAGAAACCTGAAGTTTTCATTGCATCATATAAGGTGGAACCTGAATTCTATCGGACAACTTTTAATTTAAAACAAATAGTTTGCTGGAAAAGATGCCAGCTTCTAATGTTCATTTATTTATTTCACCAATAAATGAATTTTATAAAGCTTCCAAATGATGTTCTAGTACTAATAACCTGTCTGCTGCTGGTTTCCTCCAGCCAGCCAGGGCCCATATCCCAGATATGGACCTAAAAGCAGATTTATACAGAAAGAAATGAGAAAGCGTTTTCTACCATTTCAGACCAGTCTGACAAGAAGGAAACATGAAAACACAAAAGGTTGCATCGGTGACCTAAAACATCTGAGTTTATTTGTCTGAAACGGAAAATTACTCCAAAAATATCTGAATTTTAAATAATTGACCAAATTTGTCCAATCAGACATTAAGATTTCAAATGTTTAGACATGTTTGTGCTGACAGACTTAAAACAGGAGTTTAGGAGTAAAACCTGTCTGAATGCTGCTGCCGACGGAGGACAATCTGAGAGTGATGGAAGATGCTCCAACTATATGGATGAGCTCACCTCTTTGGTAAGGTAATACTGCAGCTCTGAGACAAACAGGATTAACATGATGACACCACTGATGATGGTCACTATGGAAACAGAGAGGAAGTACAGATGTTAGAAATCCCAGCACCCTTTAAAGCCTGCCTCAGATTATTATTTTAGACAGAAACGTTTGCTTTTAGGTCACTTTTATGACCTTTTGTGTTTTGTAGATAAGACTAAATAACTATTTCATTAAAATATTAATAATAAACAATCTACATTAGTCACCAACAGTATAGAGGATTACACAAGTTTCGGGCTACATTTGTCAGGTTGTCTAGTCTACTTTACATGTTGTCTAGTAACAGAAAGGATGCAGATGCGATCCCGGCTTTGGACAGAGAATTCTGCTGTTGTGTTCTTGGGCAAGGCACTTAACCCACATTGCCTGCTGGTGATTGTCGGAGGGACCAGTGGCGCCAGTGTATGACAACCTTGCCTCTGTCAGTGCGCCCTAGGGCAGCTGTGGCTACATCGTAGCTCATCACCATCAGTGTGTGTGAATGGGTGATTGGTGCATTGTAGTGTAAAGTGCTTTGGAGTCCTCTGACTCTGAAAGGTGCTATACAAGTGCGGGTCATCATCATTTTGAAGGAGCAAACCAAAAAGACTCAGTTTGGATGCAGATTGTTTGGTCAATTTTTCTGGGAAAATGAGGAGTTCAGTGTAGATGGAGCTGGTGGGCCCTCGTTTACTCTAATATGTCACAGAGACAATCTGAGACTCATGCGGACAATAAATGGTCACATTTCAAACAGAGAGTTGCCTTTATTGTGCATTTTGATTTGTAGGATTAAATCAAATGATTAAGAGAAAGAAGAATTAAAGTATCACCAAATTGAATGAAGGCTAGAATAGCTTTAATTCAGTTTGCTCTTAAATTTAAAAAAATGTATTAAAAACACAATCCTGTTTATAGAAATTATATTTGTTTCCAACATCTGGTTAGTGAAAAAAATCTAAATATTCCGAAAAGACTAACGTATTTATTTTAATCTTTAACATCTAAAACAAGCAATTCTCAATTTATTCTGAAAATGAGCTATTAATCCCCACAGTGTTCTTTTTAATCTATCAACTCGGTTCTTCAACCCCATTCAACAAAATCAAAATCATATTTTAACCCAATAAATAAAAGTTCAGAACAATAATCAAATAAAAAAAAACAGCCCAAAGAAAATAAAACCTAACAGGACAAGTTTCTCCTTGTGTCCAGATTAAAATGTAAATCTTCCGCACACAATCAAACTAAGAAAACATTCTGTGAATGAAAAACAATCATTTTTAATCATCAAAAAGTTTCATCTATATTAACTGAAGATTTGTGTGTTAAATGTACATTAGCTAAGTTATGACTAGGCTAGCAGTAAATCTGCTTCACAGCAGCATTATAGGTGTTAAACAAGACGACCTAATTCTATTTCACTGTTTGGTCATCGCCTTAAGAGATATGTCGCTAATTTATTCAGATAATTATCAAAAGTTTGTAATCGTTTAAAATAAAAAAGAATGATTTAGCCATGCTAGCAGATTGCTTTCTGATGAATTAAAGCCGTTTTACCAGCCGCTCCGCCCCACGTCTTCACACGAAAATCCTCCAAAGTTTTGGGATAAGCGTCGAACTGCTTCAGTTTGTTAAACGTGTCCATTTTTCTATAAAAAGTCACCGATATACAGAAATATTAGCGGCATATGCCTGCACTACAGATACACATCGGTCCTTCGCGTTCGCTTCCGGGTCAGGTGGGACACAGATGCACCAATCAGTGTCGGCCGCGTCATTTTCAGCTCTCCTTTTCTTCTTTAGTCAAAAAACAAGAATGGTGGACTCAATTTTTTTTATTTTAATATTTTAAACAACACATTCAAAATTAATTGGATTAAACATTATTTAAAAGACCCAATGTCTATGTGGAATATCATTTCCCATCAAATCTTCTCTAAGCTGGGTGGACTAAAATTTCTCTTAATGTGCAACTACAATATTGAACGTATACCTGTCTCTCTCTCAAATTTTCATAAACAAATGTTATTGGCTTGGTCTCTAATTTATAAGCATAACTTTTCTCCTAATAATTACCTTATATGGAACAATAAAGACGTCTGTTACAAAAGGAAATCCTTATTCTTTGACAATTGGTTTAGGAATGGCATTATAAAGATCAATCAGCTCTTTAATAAGGAAGGAAATTTATTTACTTATCAAGAATTTCTTTCTCATTATAAAACTCCTGTAACCCCTAAAGAATTTGCTATTGTTTTCGACGCTATTCCATCTGGTGTTATCATGCTTTTCAAAAGTTATACCACCCCACCATCTAACATGACCCCTTTGCCTGATCCAAGTGACACATTTATAGGGAAACTTTGTTTTCTATCGAGATTACGGCCAAATAAGCAGATTCGCTCCCTTTTTCTAGCTGATTGTGTTTCTGTACCACATGTTCTCCCTAAATGGAATTCACTTGTTCAATATGTGTCGTGGGAAAAAGTATGGACTCTTCCTAACAGATACTTGCTTACAAACAAAGTCAAAGAAGTCACATTCAAACTCCTTCATCGCTATTATCCTGTTAAAACATTCCTGAGGAGATTCATTAAAGACTTTGATGTATCCTGTACTTTCTGCAAGGAGCACCCAGAAACTATCGACCACTTGTTCTGGACTTGTGAACACACTCGGAAACTATGGCAAGGCGTCTGTAGATTTATATTGGACCATATCCATGAGACCTTTGTATTACATTTTCATAATGTTCTGTTTGGATTTCTAGACTATCAGAGGGATTTGGAAAATGAACTGTTCATATCTAATCTCATCATATTGCTGACCAAGTTTTACATCCATAAATGTAAAGTGTTAAAGATAAGACCTTCCTTTTGTGTCTTGAAAAAAGAGCTTAAGCTTTATTTGAAAACAATCTCCACCTCGAACAATAACAAAGCCATTAAGACACTAAGTCTCTGCTCGAAATTTCAAATCTTTCCATAATTCATACTCTGTTGCATGTCTCGTATTGTTTCCTGTTTCGATCATCATTCTCATGTTTCATAATTTGTATGCAGTAACCCCTGGCGTTGAATCTGTTGGTATGTTTTTGTTATGTTTATACTGTTTCCATGTACTTCATAGTGGATATTGAGTCACTTATGTATATTGACTGTATTGTTAACGAACCAATATCCTAAATAAAGAATTCAAAAAAAAAAAAGTCAAAAAACAAGAGCCCAAAGGTCAACAAGTGTCATAGTGGACTGTCTACAGTAACTGAGAGGCTGTTGAGATGAAAATATACTTAAAAATGTTCTGGTTTCAGCAGAAAAATGAAACAAAATCCTTGAAATTAAAGTAAATACAATTTTTTGGCAAGTCCAAAGAAAGAAATAGGAACATATACTTCCTTTATTCAACTGATGTGTTTTTATTATCTGTATTTTTAAAAGAGCTTAAAACTATGGGAGCCCATTGCTATGGAAGCCCATTCCCGCCACTCAGATAAAAAAAAATTATTATCTCATAATTATGACTTAGCTATCTCATAATAATGAGATACTAAGTCATAATAATGAGATACTATCTCATTATTATGAGATAGCTAAGTCATAATTATGAGATAATAATTTTTTTTATCTGAGTGGCGGGAATGGGCTTCCATATAAAACTTTTGCAAAGAGATTATGTTATTTATTCTGATGCCTGTGGATTTCTATACAATCCCTGCAGAAATTTTTTATGATCACTAATACAAAAATGAAATGAAGATTATATCAGAATTCTAATGCTAAGTGTGTGCATATGTAATATATTGATGCAGTACCATTTCTGCAAGCTATATTTTAAGAAAACATAAAAAAAATACAAACTCACCTTCATCAATACATATTTGATAATTGCATTCATCATTTGATGAACTTTGAAAATGTCTAAGCTTTAAACAAGTGAAGTGACATTTTATGAATGAAGACACACAAAAGCAGACCCAAGCTGTAATAACCTAAATAGTTTTATTCAAATCTGAAACAGCTCAAAATATAAAAATCTACTCACACACAGAGATTTGAAATGACACATAAAGTCTAGGTGGCTCATTAGAACACTTTGCCTTTATTTAACATTCGTTTTCCACCTTGATTTGTTTTGAAATCAGACCTTCATCTACATCACTCCTCCTCTTCCTCCACTTTAATCTGGTGATGAGAGGCATGCTCATGGGTGAGCTCATCATCTCCACCTTTCTGCTTAAAGGTCCTCAGGTGACCTATGACCTCTGGCTGCACCCACAGGTCAGTCACAGCAGTCTGAACCAGCTGCAGTCGGGTCTCTCGGAGAGAACGTCTCAGTTTAGCCCGACGGTTCTGAAACCAGATCTGAGAACGACAGAGAGAGAGAGAGAGAGAGAGAGAGATGCTTTAACATAGTCACATCTGCTGAAGTGCAACTTCAGAAACTAAAATCAAGATCTAATCTGTTTAATTCATTTGTTTCTTTGCTGAAATTGAATTTCTTTAAAATAATTTCCAAGCATCCATGATCTCTTTGACTCCATCACAACCTTCTGTATAATATTTAGATATTTTATGAATCTTGAACCTGGACTCTGTCCTCATCCAGGTCCAGTTTTTCTGCCAGCTGCTCCCTCAGCTCGATTCCTGGGTAGCAGTTCACCTGGAACACCGTCTCCAGAGCGTTCACCTGGAGCAGAGGGAGGGTCACTTAGATCCTCTTTAGGCTGACACACTGGTTTGCTGACTGTCTACCTGGCTGTTGCTGAAGGCCGTGCGAGGACGCCGTCCCATGTACCAGCTTGATGTGGTTCTGGGTGGGTTCTGTTGTTCATCTTGATGCTGTTTAAAGCAAAAACTGTTTCCTCTCTTCCTCCCTACTCCACCATCTGAACAAATTAAACAAAAGCAAAATATCACAGCTTATGGACTCACTCTCCCAAAAAGTAGATTGTTTTAGATTTAGAATGAAGCCTTCAGAGTTAATCATCTACAACAGAGTACAACATCAGTCTGTGTGTGTGTGTGTGTGTGTGTGTGTGTGTGTGTGTGTGTGTGTGTGTGTGTGTGTGTGTGTGTGTGTGTGTGTGTGTGTGTGTGTGTGTGTGTGTGTGTGTGTGTGTGTGTGCGTGTGTGTGTGTGTGTGTTTGAGAGAATAAATTAGTTCATTTTAAAGGTGGGGAACGCTGATAAAGTCTTTTTTAATGAATATTCCTGATTCTAATCAGCCACTCTGAGGGTTTCATGTGGGTTGAACAAGAAAATAGTCTCCTACAACTATCTCCTGCATTAGCTTCTGATAAAACAGATGGTGAAACTCTAGGATTAGAAAAGCCTGCATGCATGTGTGTGAGTGTGTTTGCGTGTGTATTTCCTAACCTGCCCAAGGTCGATGAAGTTTCAGGCTCCTTTCAGGTTTTTCCAGATCCAAACTCAGAATCCGATCGATGTAAAATGCTGGCTGGCTTAGTTTCCCAGGAGGCACGGAGGATTCCATAACTGTTGATCAGGTCCACGATCATCCAACAGGAAGTAAAAGTTACTCTGATGCGGTGAGACAGAACTAGTTTGGCTTCATGGTGAGAAAACCAGATCTAAATCTGCCTCCGTTGATAATGGGACCTATGAACTCTCCACGCTGACGACAACTGAGGAAATCTGGAAGAGGTTCAGGCATATGAACCAGTAGGATGACAAACTAGTGTCTGCTGGTTTTCATGGGCGTAGAGAATTTACACCAGCCACCAATTAGAACCAAGAAGTCTTTTTCCCATTTGAATGAGATTCCCTGATGCTCCAT
Source organism: Nothobranchius furzeri (assembly GCF_043380555.1). Classification (NCBI taxonomy): domain Eukaryota; kingdom Metazoa; phylum Chordata; class Actinopteri; order Cyprinodontiformes; family Nothobranchiidae; genus Nothobranchius; species Nothobranchius furzeri. The sequence continues at coordinate 69,358,385 of NC_091743.1, forward strand.
ACAACAGCTAATCTCTGCTAATTGGGTGTTCTGCTGAAAGACAGCTTATTTTAAGTTCTGCTTTCACAAACCCAACTTTTCAGAATTAATACAAGCAGAGCAGAAAAAACAGCCCATCTTAAATTGTCATAAATGCATCTGTGCGTTTTCCCACATGGCACATCCTGCAGGTGTGTGTTTGACACAAACACAAAGCAGAAACTTCCTTTTCTTCTGAATTACTAAAGTAGAAAATCTAGTTTAGTTTCCACTCTAAAAATACACCCGCCCTCCGGTTACTGCAGAATTTAAACTAATAACGATGATAATGAAGGCAATAATAAGGGCCCATGAGATCTACTAATGCTATTAGCCTAATCTGTATGTGTTGTGATGCAGATGAAGCTCATAGCACCTGGATGCAGTTTAAAGCAGCAGGGAGGAAAAGCTTTTCAGGACCAGATTAGTTCCTAATAAAAGTCTACGGCAGCTTTAAATCAACAGCACACTTGCTAATTTATCTCTCTGTGGATGGAGCTGACGACGCCACGAAGAGGAGTCCTTTTAAACTCTGACTCCAGGATCCAGCTGGAGGAAGTCATTAGAGAAAAGAAGGCTGAAGGGAGAAAAAATGCTGGTAAATCATCATGTTGTTTTACCATTTGGTATTTTAAATAAATAAATGATCAATTTTCTGTCAGTTTGATTGCTGAGCTTCAGTGTTTACCTGCTAGGCATCCATTTTATTTATGTAGAGTTAAGAAATGTGTCATTAAACCATTTTGAGAAAACAAGACACCTATTTTTGAACTCATCATCGAAAAGCAATAATAGTGTTGACTTTTGCATTTGTTTTTTTTAGTTTTTTTTAGTTTAGTTTAGTTTATTTCAAACAAAGAAAACATACATAATTTTTTAAAAAGTACCACAAACAGAAAAAATACATATCATCCCTTCTGTGTTTGAAAAGGAGTAGGCTGAAGTGGAAACTTATATATCCCTACCCCTTTATACAAGTAATTTTTACTTGTTTACTTAAATCTAACACAAAACCTACATTAAAACAAACAAAATGGTACAAGTCACCAAAAAAACCACCAAATTATATGGAAAAAAAAACAAAAAAAGAAAAAAACCCATCTTTTTACAATTGATACAATTTACTTTTCCTTGGAATAAAGGACAACCACATAAATCATTTATTTTCCACTATATACTTGTTCAGAATATGTTTTTTATAATTCATTTTAAACACATTTATATTTGTACTTACTTTGATTTCTTCTTCTAAATTGTTCCATAATTTAACCCCTATTATTGTGATACACATCTGTTTTAATGTTGTTCTAAACTTATGTATCTTTAAGTTTAGTGTCCCTCTCAGGTTATATCCTCCTTCTCTCTCTGTGAACAGTTTCTGTATTTTATCAGGCATTAATTTATTTCTTACTTTATACATTATTTGTGCTGTTTTGTATTTAACCAAGTCCTGGAACTTCATTGTCCGTGTTTTAATAAAAAGTTCATTTGTGTGATCCAAATATCCTGCATTTGTCATACAGATGGGGAAATTAATGTTAGAATATAATGTAAATAATAATAATAATAATATTATTATTATTATAATAATATAATAATAATAATAATCTTTATGTTTATTTTTATTCATTTGGCAGACACTTTTATCCAAAGCGACTTACAATTTATAACCTATAGGGCATGTTGTGATAATAATAATAATAATTATTATTATTATCAGCTGACCTCATTTTTGGAGCACTTGCTGAACTTAGACCTGACCAACTGCAGCAAGCCCAATCATAGCACTGCCCCCACAGGCTTGTACAGTAGGCACTAGGCATGATGGGTGCATCACTTCATCTCCCTCTCTTCATACCCTGATGCTCCATCAGTCTGGAACAGGGTCCAGCTGGACTCATCAGACCAGTTTTTAATAATACATTGGAAAGTTCTGAACCCAGTTTTAGTCGTTTCTGAAATCTTCTTAGATGTTTTCTTTGCTTGATGCACCTGATCCGACCCTTCTCACACATATTTTCGACTATCACCAGATGTGTCTTTCCACATGGTTGTTTAAGAAATGAGAAGCAACTCATTGCACCAGTTTGGGTTAAATACCTTTTTGCAGCTGAAAGATAATCACCCATGCAGTCATTATCCAATAGGATGCTCCTACTTGTGTGTTTATTTAAATCCAGGGTGTGCTTTTTTGGCCAGGCAGTGTAGTTTCTAAATATAATAAATGTTGAGGTTGTATTAACATCTTTGCTCATTAACACCCGTTAAATCGGAGCTCACCTAGGGTTCAGCTAGCTAAAACGTGTTAATGTCAGCTAGCTCATAAACCTGTAAATGGCTATGTTGCTATGAAAAAAAGCATGAGGCTTGTGGTTCTGCTTTGGTCTATGCTCATTTCTTTAAAGGTTTGTATAAAATCAAACCATAGAAAATAAAAAAAAATTAATCTTTTTTTCACAATAGGAAAATGTTGTCTGTATTACTCAAAGTCACTAAAACATTTTTTCTCATGCCATCTTTGTGCTCTTGGGGGCCCCCTGGTGGTATGGGCCCCCCTACTCGTGTACACTGTGGAGCAGCTCTGAGAAGAACATAAAAATTGGGTGCCTGAAAAGATCAGAGCAATGAAAAATCAATCAACTGTCCTTTTTTACTTTTATTGGATTCAACATCTGCTTAAATTTTAAGCCAAAATTAAAATATTAAAATACAAGTTTACATACTTTTAACAAGAACTCATATTTATGAAGTTGTTGCTGTTTAAATAATTTTATGAATGTGGTGGAAGCTTCTGTTTTGGGTCATCCTGAAAATAAAACATGTATACATGTTTGAATAAGAAGATGATGCCCAAACAGAGAAATTTGACATTACTGTCTTTACCTAAGAGACATGAGAGTAATAAAGATGCTGACGAAGGAATGGGAAAAATTTTTACTTCATAACTGGGACACATCATCCACACATTTTGGTGGCTCAGTTTCTAGGACACAGCAACAGTTGTGAGTTTAAACCTAAAATAAACTTCTGTAACTGCTTACAAGCAAAATGATGTTCAAAAATATGAGAATGATCTAAATAACATGAAACAACAAAACAGTACAAAAGAGGTATGAGGTCCACTGGACGGAGAACAACGTTTCATCTTTTTTTGCCTCTTTTACATGAATCTAATTTAGTGCAATGATAGAGGAAAACTCTTGAGTCTCTTTCATGTATCAATAAGGCATATGTGTGAAATTCAACAAACCTAACAGCGAGACATGGAATAGGTGCCTCCTCCTCTGCGTGCAAAAAACCAAAAAGATGTTAAACTAAAATATAAATGTTATAATTTCTTTAATGTTCAACCCACCAGTCTCTGAGCTGGGAAAAAAAGCACATTCGGTTATAACACAAAAAAGAGGATGTGCAACAATCTTCAGGTGCATCAGGTGCCGTTTTTTCATTCATCATCAACAGAAATACTGTAAACAGACCAAACATCTCCTGTGTGGGTTCAGCGCCACTAATCCATTCATCTCCTTTCTTCTGGTGATTCTTCCTTTTACTTTTCCATCCCAGCAGCAGCGTTTCTTTGGTTTCCTCACATTTTCTGTAGAAATCCCATTTTCTATGTATGATTTTGAAACTTTTGGAGGCTTTTTTTTCTTTCTGTAGAAATAGGGTCACAACATCAGCAAAACATCATAATGAATAGGTTTTTTGTGGGTAATAACAACCCAGCTTTGAACATGAACATGAAATAATATATTACAAGGATTATCTGCAGATTTGTGAGAGAAAACAAATTCACTGACTGAGTTTTTTTAAACAAAACCAGATGTGATGGGAGACTGATCCTGGGTCGAGCTATAATGAAGGAAGTGGGTCTGAAAAAGATAATTAAGGTGCTGCTTAGACCCAAATCGTCACCCCCCAAAACAAAAGACGCCTTTCTGCCTCACCGCCTCATCCTTTCAGGGTTTGGGGAGCTTGGAGTGACCTTGAGAGGGACCCTATAACATTAGTCCTGTCATAGCCATTGCTACAACAGAACCCATCAAGTCTCTGACTCGAGCCCTGCCAGGGGAACCACAAACACAGTGATGTCATCGCCAGAGCCCAGTTTATCGTTGGGGAGCCGCCAGCCACGCTCTTTCAGCACACCTCGTGACCTCATCAGAAGGTCCTGTGCCGCCAGGGTGTATCTGTGCAACACACACACACACACACACACACACACACACACACAATCACGCGCGCGCGCACACACACACACACACACACACACACACACACACACACACACACACACACACACACACACACACACACACACACACACACACACACACACACACACACACACACACACACACACACACACACACACACACACACACACACACACACACACACACACACACACACACACACACACACAATGCAAACATATTTAAGATAGATAGATAGATAGATAGATAGATAATCTTTATTGACAGACTCTTAGGTCCAGATAAAATACATATAAAACAACAGATCAATGAAACAAAATAGATAAATAGAATAAAAAGATAACAGCATAAAATTGAATAAAAATCTAAATGTAATTAAAAGCTTTACTATAAACTGTTCCACACAAGGTTAACCACACAAACACTTCAACCAGTATTTCCTTATACTGGAGAAATAGCGACAACTGCTTTAAGTCTGTGCATCATGTAGTAATGGAATACCAAATACTCTATAATAGTGTTTCATAATAAATATTGTATTTAAGATGGACAAAATTCAGGTAAATAATGTTTATTCATTTACTTCACGTTTTGTTATAAACCAATCTTTTCAGTCTCAATCTTAAACCGATCAGTAAATGTCGCCATCTAGTGGACAGAGCTGGTACTGATGTTTCAGTACATCTCATGAGCAAAAACAGCTGCAGCAAAGGCAAAAGTGACAAAGATTTTTTGGGTAAGTACACACCTCATGGGGTCAGAAGGGTCACAGCTCGCCAAGTAAGCCGACACAGCGTCTGCCACGTCCCCGTCCGTTGTTACGTCCCACAGTCCATCTGTGCCCATGACCAAGACGTCATCTGGTCCATGTTTATTTTCACCCAGGTTATAAACCTTTACCTACAAAGGACAAATAAATATGGTGACTTAGTAGTCAATTTTCTAGATCCATCAGTAACTTTGTCCAAGTGAAAATAACAAAACACACAGAAAAAGTAAAAAGCTGCAGAAACCAAAAACAATCCTGTTATGTTTTACAGAAAAGAGAAAGTGAGACAAGAAAAGGTGGACCCGCAACCACACACAATGGGCAGAATAGGTATTTGACACATCCATGGTTTTATCACCTTGGTAGGCCGTTGACACTAAATTTGCACCAGATGTTTCCATCAAGCCAACTACTGAATTCATACAAAGAAATCAGAACATTTAAGTCCACAAGCTGAGTTATAATAAATACATTTTAAATGAGACAGGGAATAAGTAATGAACACACTTTATTTAATAGTTTGAAGAAAATCCTTTGGGGGTGATTACAGCTTCTAGACACCTCATGTATGGTGAGAACAGTTGTCTACGTTGCTCGGGAGTGATTCTGGTCCATTCTTCCACACAAATGCTCTTTAATCTCGAAGATATCCCGGGCCTCTTTTATGAACTTTGATCTTCAGTTCTCTCTGTAGATTTTCTGTGGAGTTTAGGACAGGTGATTGATTCAAGCAACTTGATTTTCTTTCTTTGAAAGCAGTTGATTGTTTCCTTGTCCTTGTGTCTGGGATCATCTTTCTGCTGAAATGACCATCCTCTTTTCACTTTCAGCTGATGGCAGCAGGTTTTTGTCCAGAATGCCCCTTCTCTATTTATCCTGCCGTCAATGATATGAAGTCAGCCAGTACGCCTTGCTGAAAAGCAGCCCCACACCATAATGCTTCCACCCCCAAACTTAACTGTTATGGTGTTCTTGGGGTGGACAATGCCACTTCTTCTCCAAACATGGTGACCAAAGTACAGTCTCCCAGTAATCCACAGGCTTCTCCAAAAGCTGTTTCACAAAATTTAACCGAGCCTCAACATACTTTTTGTTCAGCGATGGAGTCTTGGTGGGCGTGCATGGTTGCCATGGCAGATCAGTGCATTGCTTATGGTTTTCTTTGAAACAACAGTACATGCTGATGCAAGGTCTTTCTAAAGTTCTGTGTGAGTGGGTCTTGGCTCTTGGAGAACTCTCCCTATTATTCTTTGGACTCCTCAGACATGGATCTTATGTGGAGCAAGAGTAATGAAGTTCAAGGTGTTGAAAGATGCTAAACAACATTGAAAACAATGGGAAAGTTTAGAAAATGCAAAAAAAAAAATATTTTTGCCACCGTTTTCTTTCTTCTATTTTTTTACTACCCAGACAGAAAGCTGCTGATAACTGTGGCTCGTGTAGCCTGGAGCATTGACCTCATGTTGGGAGGAGGAACTAGTCCCACAAGCAAGTTTGTTTCCTTCTAGCGGCGTGTGACTTTCACCGCTGTGGGATGACCACTAAGTCCTCATGCTCGAGACTTGTCATGACTAGAAGGAGTGAAACTGTTGAATAAAGGAGAGCCAATTATGAATTTGTGTTTTTATCAGCAGCAACAGAGAAACTGCTGTTATTTAACGAAAACATACTTTGATTAAACAGTTATGATAATCTGACATTTTCTTTCTTTATTTAAAAAAATCCAGACTATAAGCCATATTTAGGTTTTTCAGTGCAAACCAAAAGGCTAGATTTATGGATGAGTAAGATGGTGACAGATTCAGTAAAGTGAAAAAAAATCCCTTGAAAAAGGATTGATTACCTAATGGCTTTACTATCCAGTGGTAAAAGGGACACATTATGACTTTTTTAAAAAACAAATTATGATAGTTCTATGGTCAATAAAAAACATGTTCTTTACACCAAATCCCTCCCACATAAAGCTGTTTCAGTAGGTCTATTCTTAATATTTTTAAGTACCTTCCAGAATGTGTCATTTTAAGGCTGACCACGCCCACCCATCACTGCTCAAGCTACTTTACGCTGAGAAGCTCATATCTGGGAAGGGCTCAGTGTAGAGCTGCTGCTCCTCCAGAAGCAGATCTCTCTTGCACGTGAGAGATGTTTCCCATTTCCCCATTGATGATGTCACAAACAGGGACTTTTTGAAACAGCTCGTTTTAGACATATAATTCCTAAAACTAATAAGCACTGGTAGAAAGCAGATGGATGGTAATTTTCATGTTTGTAGTATTTATAGAGACCCTGATAACAGCACAAAGACATGCAAAAGACAAGTTTTTCATATTTCCTTTTTTAATTTGAGTAATTAGTTTGTGAGGATATAGCTCTTTTTGTCCTTTTAAGGTTCTTGACCCTCATTGATCAAACAATCATAGAAATATTCCTATATCCCAGCCTACAAATTAAGGTTGTAACGTTCTTACGAACAGCCAAAATCCAGATATATCAAATGTGCAATGACTACTCGTATGCATGTCGTACAGCAATTGACTCTTGATAAATCCCACGCGTGCGTACCCAGGCGATCGTGTCCGTTCAATCAATTACATTCAGAAATGCCCGTAATTAACCATGTCTGGTCCCACTCCATCCTCAGCTCATGAGGGAAATCCCTGCGTTCTTCCGGAGAAAAAAACCCAAACTTTATTGTCAGCGCGATCGAGGCACTGGCTGCCAAAGTAGAAGAGAACCAAACAAGTTGCAGAGGGTGTAAACGTGGATGGGACATGAGAGTTTCTTGTCAGGAATAAGGAAAAATGGTTCAACATTAAATTGCATATGATAAATCGTAGAGTAACTGGTTGTCATTTACAGTTTACATTTACGGAGTAGTATGCATTTTCTGTTTGGGGTTAGTTTTGTGATTTGGAAATGTTTGTTGCCTACACCTACACATGGAAGCTGCTTTCTCATGTCATAATCTTCACTCCAGTGTGTCAAAAGGCAACAGCCTAGAGGCCAGACCGCTTTCACTCTGTGTGACATTAAACAGAGAAGCTGAAAGCATGACAGCTATTCCACTGCATTCCAAATGCACCGAAGTATCTAAAACAGCGACCTGGAGTCCCCCCCCCCCCCGCGGTTCCCACAGTACAGACTCACCTCAGGGACACACGACAGGAAGGGCTTGATGTAAATGTTGGAGTTGTACACCTTCAGGTCGTGATCTCCAAGCCCTCGGGTCACTCCGATTGTTGCCATTACACGTGCCTATGCACATCATCACACACAGTTAGAACACACACACTCAAACAAAACACACTGCAAATTTCAGTTCCAGCATGACTTTTCTTTCCTGGTAAATCCACTTTTGAAGGATTATAAAGCAAAGACCAAGTTTTATCAGACAGTAATAAAAATAGGCATAAAAGGCAGATGTGGCTTTCATCAAATGACCTCCAGAAATCAGAATGCAATAAATGAGTAAAATCTATAGCTAAAGCTATTAAAGCTGATTACATTTCCAAAATCCTGCGAATTTGGAACTATTGTATCACTAAATCCGTTCAGGTTCTAGCTTTACATCAGCAAACGTAATAACTAGACAGGATGGGACGCTGAAAGGAGCTGAAGTCAGACAGGGTCTCAGTCAATATTCAGTTTGTAGTCATAATGTTGTGGCTGTAATGTTTGTCTTAGCCATTTCTTACCTTTTTCCCCTCTCCGTATATCAGTGGGAATTTTAGATCATCTTCTACGATTGTCTTATAGGCCCTACGGCGACACAAACAGACAATATAGTTCAGAAAATGAAAACTTTTAATTTAAACGTTTTGAGTAAACATAGCAGACATCAGAAAAAATAACTCTAATCCTAAACCCTGAACCAGGAATTGGATATTTAAAAGGTGTGGCTCACTGAACAACAACTTACCTACCCGCAGCCATAGATCACTGCTTTGGATCTAAAAGACCTTTTAGAAATCAGCCGATAGCTACAATTAGTGGACTTACATTTAAACTGGAAATTTGCCCCTGAAGTAGCTGCTGGCTACACTGCATCCTTCGTAAAACACAGTATTCTGGGAAATTTTTGACCAAGGGCAGGCTAGAAGACGCATCCCGTGTATCCTTGCTCAGCTAGCTAAATGGCTAACAACCCGAGAACAGAACCTCCTCAGTAGCACATGAACATTGGAACACGCCTTGGAGGTTGCTGATGACATATTTCCTAGGCAACTGGGGTGGGACCAAGGCTGTTGTTGGTTTAGCGTCCAGGAAACAGCAGAGAACGTCTCAGCTAGTAGAAGCTAACCATTAGCATTAGTGCCTCCGCTCCACAGCAGAACTCCTCCAGGCTTGTGTTATTTGTGGAGATAAAACATCAACGTTTCAGAGCAAACAGAGTCAGTGGTAGAGTTGTGTTGCTGTTAGCCAATCAAAGGTGAGATGTTCAAATATCTGGAAATAAGACTCCAAGTCCTGCCGTCTGAAGCTACTTTCTCCTCCAGCTGACTTGTACTTCCTGAAAAAGGCTCATATGAGATATTTTTCCACAGTACGATTTACACGGTATTTATTCTTACTAGAGACATATTTTTTAAACGAGCGATCCACACCTTTAAGATGGAAAACATTCAGTTCACCAAATTCACTTCGCAAATAACATTCTGCACTCGTTTTTTAAATAACTGCCAATTATAACAGAATTGTTTTACTTCTTCTGAACCAAAAGTAAACCATTCAACAGATGTGCAAGAGGCTTTTGTAAGAGTTGAAATGATCCTCAACTGTCAGGAATGTGATGAAGTCGGAGTTTACCAGCCAGTCATGGTGTGGTCTCTGTAGAGCATCTTCTTGCCTAATTCGCTGTGCTGGATCCTACGAGGAAACTCAATGTGAGTGAACTCATTTCCCAGGAGTTCTGGCCTCAGGAAGCCCTGAAACGTCAGACAGAATCGGAAAATTTGGATTAAACTAGAAAACACAATTCTCTAAAAAGTGAATCGTGGGCCAGCAGTGTAATAATAAACAGCTCCCTGTTATAGCAGCAGTCACAGCCAACCCACATGATGACTCAGAAACACATACAGCTGCTAAAACAGGCAGCCAGTGAGGATTAGTTTATTTTAGTATGAAAAAGGTTTATCTGGCTAATAAGGAGGATAAAAAATACCAGATATTGTAACCGCTGCCTTTCTGACTCAGGTGTGAATTCATTAGTCATTGGAATGGCTTCGTTATTTCGTATGATTATGGCCCTGCAGAGAGGAACAGGGAGAAAAGAGAGAACCAAAAGGACATGACATGTTCGTTAGCTAGAGAGATCCATGGGATAAAAAGGTTTTTTGATGCAAAGTGGAAGAAGAAGCATCCATCAGATTTGTCTAACCTGCTATCTCCAGCATTGGCTACGTAGAGTTTCCCCATTAAATGAATGACAGCTAAGGCACAGCAGCCACCGGAAATGGCATAGGAAGTCTTCTCCTTCTCAATGAGGTCATCCTGAGAAGACAGCAAGCGAGAGAGAGAGCAAGAGAGTGAGAGAGAGCGAGAGAGTGAGAGAGAGAGAGACAGAGAGAGAGAGAGAGAGAGAGAGAGAGAGAGAGAGAGAGAGAGAGACAGAGAGAGAGAGACAGAGAGAGACTTCATCCCAAAGCATTGGCTCATCATTACAACTGAAAGCTAATGAACAGGAACAAAGAGGCTTTGAAGAGCTTTTGGCTATGGGCTGATTATAAACACCAACGACTAAAGAAAGAGGTTTGCTCCCCAGACAGAGGAAAGACTGGGTAGCAGAGTGATCGGATTCAGCCAACTTGTCAAGAAGACATCTAGACTTAGAGCGACAAATGCGGTCCTATGAGAAGGCAGAGCAGCATGTTGAGATACAGGCTACAGTGTTTGTTTACTAACAGAGCTGTTATTGACCAGCCTAGAAATCTAGACAGACTGTATCAGAAGCAAGGATTTTGTTCTGCAAGTCAGTCTCTGTGGAAAAGTTGATTTGAACAATCGGATTATAGAGAAACAAAGATAATCTCTGTCTGGAATGAGGAGTTAAGGGCTATTTCTGTGATTTGAAAGTACAAACAGCAGCTAGTTGTAGCATTTTCATGGAGTCTTGTGTACCTCCATGAGGAATATCATGTTACTGGGGAACGAGAAGTGATGTAAAGTTTTTAAAATTGGATCCACATCAATTAAAGTTTTGAGACTGGAGAGCTTGTAAATCCACAGTAATCCACTTTGCTCACAGCCCCAACCATATTAGCCATTAGCTTATTGATCCGGTCATAATTAATCTCTGTTTCTCCAAAGTGAGCCTGTTCCCAGGTCTATCAACAACAGGTCAGATGCTAGTATGATAAATAGGAACAAACCCATTAACCATGCTTAAAACTTTTCATTTGTTAGAACAAAAAACTTTAAACTTATTTTGAAACCTGCAGAAACTAAATAATGGCAAAAAAGAACAAGAAGATGTGAGATCTTTCTGGTGTTTTTCTTTTATGTCCCTGTACAACCTGTGTGTTTTATCAAAAGTAGGTTCTGCTACTTCCCAATCATTCCAAGTGTCCGGTAAAATTCCTCACCATCTGTTTGAAGGCGGTCTCGATGACCCCCATGATCAGGCTCTCCAAACTAACAACTTTCTCCATGTGGAAGCGTACTGAGGAGTCGCAGACAGCATCTGGGTCTTCGGATTCCTGCGTGGCTCCCTTCTTCGCCTCCGCTTGGTATGGGCTCCCATTTTTGGCCAAGCAAATAGGAGGTGGACTGCTGGGATTCTCCAGGAGGTGGCAGATCTCCCCAAGTCCATCTCTGATGAGACGGTGCAGCAGCTTGGAGGCCATGATGGCGGCGCCGGAGCCTGCATGTCCATCAAACACCCCCCAGAATTGGAGAGGGATTCCTGTGCCGTCCTGAAATGGAAACAAAGAGATAAAACGTCAGAAATAACAACTTTGTTCCCGTTTGTGAATAACATTCCTCTTGGGTATTTTTCAAAGCATGCACTCTGATATTTAGATCCTGAGTGACGTAAAGAGCAAAGGGAAAATCTCAGTGTCTCTGTTGCATCCATATGAAGCAACAGTGGGAAGATTTTCCCACCTGTGTGTTTGGAGCCTGACTGGCTGATAAATAAACAGGCTCAAGATTTCTGATGCTGAAATAACGGAGGAAGGGCAATTTGAGAGACGGCAGGAAAATAATTTCTAAAACCAGTCACAAAACAGATAAACGGGATTTAATTCCAGTTTGGAGAGTTTATAGAAGCAGTAGAGACCAGCACGGCTGCACAAAGTGATGCCAACAGTGACAACAGTAACAGTAAATGTTCTCTTTGACTAAACGTTTCTGAAGTCCGCTCACCCCGCTGTCGTCTACCATTGTGGAGTTTCTGTGTTTGCCGCTCGGCTTCCTCACAAATAGTTTCTCACACGAGGCCTGGTCCTCATTCAGCATGCTCTTTCCCGCATTGATCACCCTGATGGAGAAGAACAAAAGGAGTGAAAATAAGCCTGCAGTTTGGCGACTTATTAAGTTTGCTCCGGCTTCTCCGACTGCACGGAAGCAACAGCAGCAGCTAGAACACTGGAGGTGAGAAAGAAAGCGAGGCAAAATAAAAAGTAGGGCAGGATGCAACAGAGTCCCAGAGGGAAGTGCAGAAAGAATGAAGTGTTTTTATTATGAGATGATGACCGTGGAGGGATAACGGCTTTAGAGTGTGGTTTCACACTCAAGCAGCTTCATCTTTACTGGTTTGCATTACAGCATCCACTGTTGCTGTTTTGTGTCCGGGCTGCAGAAGAAAGAGCCGCAGATACGCATCACATGTAAACCTACTGTTGCTTAATTACACACCCAGCAGACATCATGCATATATGGAATGATTTAGACTCAGGTTTCTAGTCTCCTGATGAATGTGGGCCCAATAATCTCCCATCTCAAATTCCCCGTTTCCACCGGATCCTGAGGGAAATTTCCAGGTCTTTAACTGAAATGAGCTGAAAGTTATTTAATTTAAGCATCATTATACGCTGTTATTTCTGATTCTGCCCACATATAAAAAACATGATATAATTCAGTGAAACGTTAAGTAACAAGACAGAAGCCACATCCCATAATACTGATTATCTAAACACGGTCAGCTGTATGTTGTACTGGCAGCGGAATAAAAATATCCATTAGCGTGGTAAAGCTGCCACATGAGACTGACTTGGAAAGGTTGCAGTTTGGACATCACGCTGGTCTGTTATGCAACATTTTCAGTTTCTATTTTAGATAAATGCCACATTAGCTGAAAAACACAGCACAAAAGGCACAACTCAAACCATTTAAGTAATGTCTTAAAAGAAAATCTCTGCAGCCTGGAAACTTATCAGCTCTGGCCAGAAACCCCTCCATGGGGAGTGAGAGCAGAAACAAAAAGCTGATTTTAGAAACAAATAAATAAATAAAGATAATCTGATGCTTGCTAGTCAGTGACTTTAATATCAGACTGGAAACTACTGTATGATGTCAAATAAATGAGTGCAGCATTGTCCAAATCCTGATTATAAAACGCTCCTTGATGTTCTGATCATTTGAAAGCAGAGGACAGACACCACAGTGTCCTGCACTCGACCAATGATGGGGAGGAACTTCAAACAGCCAGATTGTCAACATCTGCACTTTCTGCCAAGACTAAAACACTTTCGCATTTTTGTCCGCAGGACCGGGATAGAAAGAAAAAACAACTCCTCATCTGTTCTGCAGTATGATCACAGCAGTTCCAAGCATTTTTACTCATTTATTTTCAGCTCTGCATTGCAGACTGCTTGCTTTTCTATAGCTTCAGTCTAGCTTAGAAAAGCAGTTTGGACTTTTTTTTTTGCTTTGGTCAAGGTCATGAGCTGTGTGGAGTGGTCGGCTGCAGTCAAGCGGAAAATTATCCTGAAGCTTAGAGCTTTGAAGAAAGCCCAGAACAAATACAGAACACACACCTTTTTACAGGCTGAGATCTCATTCATCTGTTCTGTGAAACAGTTTATTAATGCTCTGAGAATCGATGGCTGTTAGATTTCCATATTCACCATAAGAGAGTGAGTGGTAACCAGTCGCAAGAGCTCACTGAGCTATAAGTGAACATCATCTGCTGAATGTGAGACTTTTTTTTTTTTTTGCTAAAGTAGGAGCTGAGGTCATCCTTTATTGTGACTTAAACTCCTCATTTCTGTCATATGTTTGCAAAACGCGTGAAATAAAAATAAGTCCGCTCATATTTGGTGAATCAGTATCTTTCAGGCCTGAAACCTGCTTCTGAAAAATTACACAAGAGGAAGTGGAGATTTCCTGTGAATGTTCTTTGTACGGTGCATTTTACCATCAAATGTGTGGTGAAATGATCCCTGTGAGGTCATCATCTGTGAGACAACACTCAGTGTGAGATGTGGATGTGAAACCTGTAACACACCCCTACTAGTCTGAAGAGAGAAAAATGAAGGTCCGCTTAAAAGCTGCTATCTGGAGATTCCTCCCATTCAGTAATTATGTATGATTTTTCAGAAATACATGAATGTCTTTTACGTCCTGCGATATAATGTAGAAAATCCATTTTTTTCTGCTAAGCCTGCACCCGTCCCATAGAGCTCCATGCAATATGAATGGAGCGCCTGTCAGCACTAACCAATAACATTAGACCATCCCTTACGTACAGACGTCAATAACGGAGTGCACTCGAGCGTTTAATAATAATAATAATAATGCATTGAACTTATATAGTGCTTTTCAAGACCCCCAAAGACGCTTTCACACACTCTCACATTCACACACTGCTAGTGATGGTAAGCTACTTGTAGCCACAGCCGCCCTGGGGCGGTCTGACAGAGGCGAGGCTGCCATTTGGCGCCGTCGGCCCCTCTGACCACCACTAAGGTGGTACCTCGGTTCCTCGGTTCAGGCAGAGTTGGCGAACTTTCTCGTGGACTAGCAAGTCTTTAAAATACAAATATATGAATACACAACATAATGTGAGCATAATAATGAAGAATAGCTATTTTAAGAATTTTGTCATTTCTAAAGGTCCATGAAGTAAGAATGACACCCTGTGGACAAATGTGTGTACTGCAGTCCATGTTTCAAAACAAACTATTCTCTCAGTCCGTAGCTTGAGATATTTCTAGAGCAGATTATTCTTTTCTAATTCATCGTTAGTAGGGATGAGCGAGTACACCACCACTATCTGTATCTGTATCTGTTCAACCATCTAAATTATCTGTATTGGAAGTGGGTGTGGTTTTCATCAATACATTATTTTAAATCAGAAAGTGATATGGATTGATCAGAAGTTGCTATGTGTGTTGTTTATTTGAAAACTATTTACAGAGCAGCCTCAGAATTGAGATTAAATATTTTTGATCACAATAGTAAAGGAACTATTACAGAACAAGTTTTTCAATGAAATCAGAACATTATTATTTAAGTAGATGAATTAATACATCTGAACTCATGCAGTAGGATCTAGGAAATATGAAATACTAGAACCAGACACAACTTCATATATATATTTTTATTTTAATTTGATTAAATTTATTTTTTCTTAACGTTCTTGGCATTTTCCCCACACAAAGTTAAACAAAACAATGTTGATTAAGGTGTGTATGAGAGATAGAGAGGGAGAGAGAGAGAGAGTTAAAAAAAGAAAAAAAAACCCGACCGGAGCGGAGGCAGTGACTGACGCAGCACGTCAGCTCTGTCTTGTCAAATGCACCACGCAAGTTACGAAAAAAGTAACTTTAAATATTCAACCGAAAAATAGGCGAGCTGAGGAAAACCTAGGGAGTACTGAAGAAAAGTGAGCAACAGTGAAGCAAGAACAGAGAGATCCGTTAACTGTCTGTGTGTGTGCGTGGATGGGCCGGACTGACGGCTGCAGTTTTGTGTGCAGGGAGGGGCGGGCGCTCTATGTGATTGGCCAATCACAGAGCGTGAAGACAGTCAGTTACCCAATGAGGATTTTCCTTCAGCACGATTACAGATTTTTACGAGTTTTACTCGTTTCATGCTCGTATTCGTCAAAAATGGGTTATCCGTACCGGATACTCGGCTCATCCCTAATCGTTAGCGTTGTTAGCTCATTGTTAGCCAAGCAGAATGTGTCTCAGCAACGTTAGGCTCCCCTACTGTTGGATGATTTTCAACCTCAAGGTGATGACCCCAGTCATTTGATCTCTGGCTTTCTATCAGATTTTGCGAGACAATCTGTCCCACCTAAGCAGGCTGACATTGCTTGTTCTTTCCCACAGTCAGTTCCAGGCCCAAACACCCAATGATTTCATATCTCTCTTATAGAATTGAGCATAACACAGCCACATCTTCACACAGAGTTTCCACGTTTACATCAAATAGGGAGCCTAAGTCTCCTCCCTTTCCGATCGGCTTATGGGTCCCCGGAAGAACAAAAGAATGAATGCAAGTCAACGAGGCTACAAGAGCTGCTTTCTAATCTGGATCTGGATCTCTTGAGACTTGGAGCTCCTTCCATCTCCTACACATCTTTTGGGGGCAGATCTGTGGTCCCTCACACTCTCTATTGGAAGCTCCTATAGAAAAACCTTACATAAACAAGCACGGGTATGCACACAGGTGCTCACATGGTGCTCTCATAAGTATGGACTTGGGCACGTTCAACACATCTTAAAGCTGTGGTTGGCACTAAATGCACTGTGATTTATTATCGTGATTGTTCAGTAAAACAATGTTGATTTTATATTTCCTCATCAGGTTGAAGCAGTGATTGTTTGCTCCTGTTGTATTGCTGTGTCCCTTTTTTTTCTCTCCTTCTGTGGGTCTAGAAGCAGACTCTTGTTCATCATTGATTGTTTATTTTTCTTACTGCACCTTTGAGCATATTTTTCTCTTGCTGAGCTTCAGCTGAATCTATTCTCATCATTCTGCCAAGTGAAGCTTCCTCAGATGGAAGCTGACAGACAATTAAAGACAAGAAAAATCTTGATTAGGAATATTAACAAATTTAATTTCTCATAGTTTTTATTCCTTTTAAGGGAGAAGAAGCTTTTAACACATGAAGAAATGATAGTGGACAGAACGACACAGTAAACACTAAAACAGGCATTATAAGAGCTGTTCTGCAGCTGCAATGATTAGAACAGGTTGGTTGTACTTTAAGGGTGTGGACACAAAACAGCATCAGGAAA
Source organism: Nothobranchius furzeri (assembly GCF_043380555.1). Taxonomy (NCBI): domain Eukaryota; kingdom Metazoa; phylum Chordata; class Actinopteri; order Cyprinodontiformes; family Nothobranchiidae; genus Nothobranchius; species Nothobranchius furzeri. Next base: position 69,375,577 of record NC_091743.1, read on the forward strand.
GAAACTAGGTTGGATTATGACAACAGGTAAATAGCATGTTATCTGCACCGATTCTGGCTTTCAGGGTTAAAACAAAATGTCTGATTCTGTTACAGAAATAATTCTGACAGAAAACATTTTTCCTGCTCTCTGATTATTTAAAAATTCTGATCCTGGAAGTAAAATCATTCACATTAGATCAGCAACTGATAGAGTGGATGGTGGGCTCGCAGATTAAAAACATTTTTTTAAATAACCAATTGGAAATGATCCTTTCATCAACTAAAACAAATCTGAATTTAAGAATAGAAGACTTTATTTGTATCTATAAATCATGTAGAGTTCTGGTTTCATCGATTAAACTAAGGGTGTTGATTACTGGATGATTCCAATAAATAAAAAAGGACATAAGACATTTGAAAAGGGTCAAAATTATTTATCCATTAGTCTGCTCTGGAGGTAAACCGATTAGATGTGCTGATATTTGCTAATTTTAATATAATCAGCTGGACTCGTGCATACGGTTACCGAGCAGAAAGCAGGCACTGCAACAGGCAGCTCGTGTCAGCTCCCTAATGAAATCTCTTCAGCAAGAAAACTCTTCTGTGATTCTTCTTTTTTTCTTGAGCTTCTCAGCTCTTCTCGTATCCAAGTTCAACTTCTCTGCTTGATATAAAACATTTTTACCACCAAAACAAAAACATTTTTTCCTGCTTTTGGTCATGATCTCAGTGTTTCGACCTGGAAGCACATTTCCATAATAAGCAGCATTAGCTAGTCACTTGGGGAAAGCGGTCCGAGTGGTTTTAAGGGCACTCTCGTTTTTTGGCCCCACTGGTCATCTTTGTGCTGAAACAACATATTAGACCACATATATTTTACAGCAGTTAGAGGCCAGCAGACGTACAGGTTTCCAGTTAAGTAGAAAGAGGAAAAGTCACGTTGTAGCTTTTCCTCTGTATCCTACAACATCTCAGTAGGTTCAGCTCTGCGTTGGTTTGTCTTGGATTATCTGCATAGATGTTTGTGTAAAGGAAACATACACTGCCTGGCAATATAAAGTCGCCACCTGGAATTAACTAAGCAGACACGTAAGAGCCTCCTATTGGATAATGACTGCATGGGTGATTATCTTTCAGCTGCAACAAGTTATTGAACCCCAATTGGTGCAATGCGCTTCTTCTCATTCCTGAAACAACTATGTGGAAAGGCACATCTGGTGGTGGTGGAAAAGATGTTGGTCTGTGTGAGAAGGGTCAGATCATCGGCATGCATCAAGTAGAGAAAACATCTAAGGAGATAGAAACGACTAAAACTGGATTCAGAACTGTCCAACGCTTTATTAAAAACTAGTCTGAGTCCAGATGGACCCTGTTCCAGAGTGATGGTGCATCAGGGTAAGAAGAGAGGGAGATGAAGTGATGCACCCATCATGTCTAGTGCCTACTGTACAAGTCTGAGGGGGCAGTGTTATGATCTGGGCTTGCTGCAGGCGGACAGGTCCAAGTTCAGCAACAGGATGTGCTCCAAGATTGAGGACAGCTGACTACCTGATTATCCTGAATGACCAGGTTATTCAATTTTCTCTGATGGCGCGGCCATATTCCAAGATGACAATGCCAGGATTCATCAGGCTCAGATAGTGAAAGAGTTGTTCAGGGAGCATGAGAAATCATTTTCACCTATGGGTTGGCCATTAAACCCATTGAGAATCTTTGGGATGTGCTGGAGAAGGCTTTGTGCAGTGGTCAGACTCTACCATCATCAATGCAAGATCTTGGTGACACATTAATGCAAGACTGGATGGAAATAAATCTGGTGATGTTGCAGAAGCTTATCGATACACTGGCACAGCGAATGTGTGTCGTAATCAAAGCTGAAGGTGGTCCAGCAAAATATTAGAGTGTGACCTTTCATTTGGTGGTGACTTTTTCTTGGGTAGTGTATCTATACAAGCTACAAAGAAATGTGTTTTGCTTTTGAAAGCAAAGATGCTTCTAAGGGATCCCAAACTTTTTGTGAGCAGTGTTGTTCCCTAACATCTGCAGTCATGATGACACAGAGCTATGAAAGATGTAGGCCAACAGGAAGGTCTAAGGAGACAGCAATCATCTGCTTGGACATCACTGTCCTCACTCATTACAGGTGAGGCAAACAGTGCTGGTGCACTCATCCATTACATCAGTCTAACTGGTTCTGATGTTGACCAGTTAAAACAAACCAGTAGATATCTAACAAACACAGCTCTACACCTGTGCAGCAGCGTAAAGGCCACGGCGTCAGATGCTCACCTTAATGTAACAAAATTAGGCTTCATCTGCTTTAAGTGACAGTTTAACTCTGACGGGTGCAACTTTTAACAGTCGATTACACCGTGCTGCAAACAGCACAGCTACATCTGTGTTTACAGTTTCAGTGAATTACATCAGCTCGCTGCAGAACCTAGACAGAAACGGTGCAGGTTCCCACAGAAAGCAACACCACATCCTCAGTCCTCTGATACATCACCCACCTCACTCTCTCTGCCCCCTGGAGACTTTCTGCATGACTCAGCCATTTTTAAAGTTGCACTCTTGGATCTAGGGGGGTTTAGCACCAAACACATACAGAGAAATGAATGAGAGGTTACAAATGATTCTGAGAGTATTTTTCCTCTCATGCTGGTCAACATCTTGAATTAAATTTCTGCTCTTCCAAAGCAGAAACCACTAGACAGCAAATGCATCACGGCTCAGACAGAAACAAACATTTCCTGCTTTCACTTCCGCATGGCTTGCATCTCCAGTAGTCTTCAAACTGGCAGCATTTAAAGATGTTGCATGCTTTCTGCTGCAGGAGGGCCAGCTGACCATCACCGTTGCTGCAGCAGCAACACCAAAACACCCACCAGGGCCCAGATTCTCACCAAGCGGACGGGTTATTGCTCTGCTGTGAAACGGCTTCATCCACTTACTCTGCGTATCCGGTCTGCCAGGGAAGCCTGCTGCCCCTCTTCAGCGCGAGCACTGGCCGTGACGCGTGCTCGGTGGAGTACTGCAAGAGCTCCGGGGTGAGGTCCAAGAAATCCGGCCGGCCGTAGGGGAAGCGAGGCGGGAGGCTTTCCTGGCCGCAGGTCTGTCCTCCACCTGGATGATGGTTGTGGTGGTGGTGTCCGTGCGGCATCATTCCCCCGACCAGGTTGGACATCGCGTTCTTAACTTTGCTGATCATCATCAGCGGGACCGAACCGAACCCCTCGAGCCCCCAAAATAAAACAAAAACAAAAGATCAGAAAGGAAATGAATAAAAATATCACACACGATGTTGTGATGTTACGGCTGAGATGAGAGGAGGAGGAGGTAAAAGCAGCGAGACATGCAGACAGCGACGACAATCATTTCAGGAAGCGATTGTTTCCTTCCTTGGACCCATGTGACAGCTTTCGGAACCGAGCCGAGCACATAAGTGGGCTGGGATCCTGCACGAGGCTGCCTACATCTCAGAAGGCAGGGCTTCGGGATGCACAGCAAACATTTCACTCCCTAAAATAAATACACGATGACTGCATGGGTCTCCGAACATTACCATCAGCCACGTTCAAGTCTTTAAATCCCGGTCATAATAAAATACATTAAAGGGAACGTTTAAGTCTTTTGAATTTACTTTCTATGAAATGTTGAGAACATTTATGATTTTATCTGATTGATAGATCTTTGATCAGCCTTTGTTTGAAAAAATACAGATGAACCAGAGAGGCTATGGCAGCCTGCAGGGCCGCTCCTTGCCAAAGAGCGGCCCTAGTCTGAATTGTATTGACCCCCCCCCCCAACATTCCAGACAGTAAACACCAATCATCTAAAAATGATCTTCACCTGTGTGTGCGTCAGTGACGTGTCACGTGATCAGGAAGAAGCGATCCATGAAATACGAGCTGGTTTTGGGAAGCCACTATGCCTAATTAGTAACTATAACTAATTACTTTGTTAAAGTAACTTTCCCAACACTGGACATTGATGTAAATACTAATCTAACAGTAAGTCGAGCTTGTTTCTGGTGAGAGTTGGACTCCACCCTTTGTTACCGATACTGTTCTTAACTTTTATGGACAGGATTTCTAGGCGCAGCCTCGGTACTGAGGTCATCTGTTTTGGTGGCCTGAGGATTGGGTCTCTGCTTCTTGCAGATAATGTGGTCTTGTTGGCTTCATCAGAATGTGATCTCAGTTTTCGCTGGAGTGGTTTGCAGTTGAGTGTAAAGTGGCTGGGATGAGAATCAGCCCTTCTAAATCCAAGACAATGGTCTTAAATTGGAAAATGGTAGAATGCCTTCTCCAGGTCATGGATGAAGTCCCTCCCAAAGTGTCATGTTGCAGGTGTGGAGATGATGGACCATGGAGATGTGTGGTGGAGAGTCCAGGAGGCAGGAGAGCAGGCACGGATGAAAAATAAAAATGGTTTTAATGGTGGAATGGGAACGACAGGAACAAAACAACGATGACTACAAACAATGATCTGACAAAGGACATAACGAGACGGGAGGTATAAATACACTGGGGAAAATAAGGAGCACATGGGCAGGTTAACAAGGGGCAGGTGAAATCAATAGGGACTAATCAGGCAGGAGAGGGACACAGTCAGTACTACCCCCCCCCCCCCCCCCCAGCAAATGATCTGTCACCTTTGGTCTTTAGCCTGGTGCGTTGCACAACCAGTAGGCTTTGATCACTGGACCTCAGGGACCTGCTGGGGGTGTAGGGACTAAGAAGATCACCAATGTAAGAGGGTGCTTGTCCATGTAAGGCCCTATAGACCAGAACCAGGATCTTGAAATGAACCCTGACATTGACTGGCAGCCAGTGAAGCTGGAGGAGAAGCGGGGCGATGTGGGTGTGTTTGGAGGACTTGGTCAGAAGCCGAGCACAGGCATTCTGAACCACCTGTAGACGGCTCAGGGAGGTTCTGCTCAGACACGTGAAAAGAGAGTTACAGTAGTCTAAGCGTGAGGAGATGAAGGAGTGGATAACTGTCCCAAGTTCAGAGTGGGACAGAATGGGACTCAGCTTAGCAACGTTCCTTAGATGGAAGAAGGAAGAGCGAACAAGAGAACTGAGATGAGAATCCAGGGTGAGAGCTGGGTCAAAGGTCACGCCAAGATTCCTGACGGAAGGTTTGGTGTGAGAAGCAAGCTGACCAAGACAGTCTCTGACTTTGGGAACCAGCTTGTCTGGGGCACAGATGAGGATCTCAGTCTTATCTTCATTCAGCTGAAGAAAGCTCCCAGCCATCCAGGTTTTGATAGAGTCTAAGCAGGTGTGTAACAGCTGCAGCTTAGACATCTCATGGGGCTTGAAGGAGATGTGATGTCATCTGCATAAAGATGGTAGGAGATTCCTTTGAAGGAGCTCAGGATGTGCTGAAGAGGAAGCAGATAGAGGAGGAAGAGCAGAGGCCCCAGCACAGAACCTTGTGGGACACCATGGGTAAGAGAGGTGGTGGAGGACCAAAACTTGGAGAAGGCCACAGAAAAGGAGTGCTCAGAAAGATAAGAGGAGAACCACTCCAGAGCAGATCCTGATAGGCCTACCCAGTCTCTCAGCCTCTCCAGTAGCAGGTGATGGTCAACAGTGTCAAAGGCTGCAGTCAGGTCCAGCAGGACCAGAACAGAACAGTCCCCTGCATCACTGTGAGTCAGAAGGTCATTAGAGACCCTAAGAAGAGCTGTTTCAGTAGAATGAGCTCTACGAAAACCTGACTGAAGCTATCATAGATGTTCTGTTCATCAAGAGCAGCTGCGAGTTGTTTAACCACAACATTTTCCAAGATCTTGGAGATGAACGGAAGTTTAGAGATGGGTCTGAAGCTGCTAGGAGAGAGGGGTCAAGACTCGGTTTTTTAAGAAGCGGGTGGATTACAGCGTTCTTAAAGTAAGCAGGGACCTGACCAGAAACCAGAGAAGCATTAATAATGGAGAGCACGCTGGGACCGATGGACAGAAAAGCACTTTTAAACAAAGATGAGGGTAAGATGTCGAGGGGGCATGCAGAGGTCTTCATAGAGTTAACTAGTTTGGTTAACTCAGGCAAAGAAACAGGAGCAAAGCTATCCAGGATGATGGGCCTGGTTGGAGTCGGGAGAGGCAGCGATAACGCTGAAGGAGAGATGCTAGATCTAACCTTATTGACTTTGTCCACAAAGAAAGACAGAAAGTTCTCACAGTCTGCAACAGAGTGGATGGAGGCTGTAGGAGAGGCAGGAGAGACAATACGGCTGATGGTGTTAAATAGCACCTTGGGGTTCCCTTTGCTCTGGGACACCAGGTTGGAGAAATAGGAAACCCTTGCATCTTTGACTGCAGAGTTAAAGGATGTCAGTAGATCCTTTAGGTGCAGCAGATGGACGTGGAGATGGGTTTTCTTCCACAAATGCTCAATTTTTCTGTATTGGCGCTTCAGGCTGCGAAGGCTGTCATTAAACCAGGGAGTAGGGTTCACTGCTGAACTGATCTGGTTCTGACAGGACAGATGTTGTCCAGAATGGAGATGCAGTGCTCATTAAACCGAGAAGTTAAGGAATCTGGGTTGTTATCAGAAGAACAGGGTGGATTAAAAGCAGCAGAAAAATTGCTAGCTGTGTTCTCATTAAGAAAATGAGAACTAACCATACGGAGAGCAGGAGGTGGGGATGCAGAAACTGACAAGTTAAAGAAAATGCAATGGTGATCTGAAATATAAATGTCCTCAGGACAAACACTGTCAGCATTTAGACTCAGGGTAAAAACAAGGTCTAGAGTGTGCCCCCTGGTGTGTGTGGGGCCAGAAACATGCTGGGTAAAGCTGAAGGAGTCCATAAGGCTGGAGAAATTCATGGCAAAGTGATCAGAGGGATCATCAACGTGGATGTTAAAATCACCAACAATCACCAGTCTGGACAGCTTCACAGTGGAGGATAGAAAGTCACTAAACTCCTGAAGGAAAGAACTGTTTGGACCAGGTGGACGATAGACCACAGCACAGTAGAACGGGTCCTTACGCCCGACTTTAATCAGCTGCAGTTCAAAGGAAGCAAAGTGACCAGAGGTTGTAGAGCTACAAGGAAGATGGTCTCTGAAAACAACAGCTAGGCCTCCACCACGACCAGAACCCGGGACTGGCTAAGAAAAGAATAACCATTTGGGCAGAGTTCAATCAGACCAGAATAATCAGATGTTTGTTGCCAAACTTCAGTCAGAAACAGAAAATCCAGGTTTTAGAGAGAATTAGATCATTGAGCAGGAAGGTCTTATTGTTAACAGAGCGGGTATTTAATAGAGCCATGCTGAGTGAGGAGGAGGAATCAGAAACTACAGAAACAGCTGGAGTTAGTGGACGTAAATTAGCAGGGTTAGATCCATGGTGTTTATAAAAACCACTTATGGAGGGAACAGGAGGAGAAACCACTGAGGAATGAGGATAAACTGACCTTAAAAAACTGGGACGGATGAACCGCGCTGCAACGCGACCTGGCGGGAATGCGGAAGTGGCGCTCAGGTCACCAAACAAAGGAAAAGAAGCTAGAAGATCGCGCCGATGTTTACTAGATAAACCACGCTTTAAGAGAAGTCTTATTCTCACCTGGATTCCTGCTCGTTTACATCCTTTTCTCCGACGTTTTCCCGGGACCGGACAAACATAGCTGGAGATGCGTAGCTCGTGATCGTCATTCGGCTCCGGGCCAGTGAGCCGCTCAGATAAACAAACAGGATGGTACGTCCTCGGTGCATCTTGGGCGATCGTGAACGAACGGACGGTCAAAAGAGTCTGGCGATCATAGGAGATGGTAGCAGGGGCACTACTGAAGAGGATCGCAGACAGGAGCAAGGTGGAAAAGAGGAGCTTAGTGGAGAAAAGTTTGAAAAAGTGGCTGGTGACTGCGGCTAAGCCAAGCACAGGCGCCATCTTGTTGCCGACCGGAAGCGGAAGCTGATTAAGTATCTCGGGGTCTTGTTCATGAGTGAGGGAAAGATGGAGCATGAGATCGATAGGTGGATTGGTGCTGCATCTGCAGTGATGAGGTTGTTGTACCGATCTGTCGTGATGAAGAGAGAGCTGAGCCAGAAGGCAAAGCTCTTGATTTACTGGTCGATCTATGTTTCAACCCTCATCTATGGTCACAAGCTTTGGGTAGTGACCAAAAGACCGAGATTGCATATACAAATGGCCAAAATGAAGTTTCTCTGCAGGGTGGCTGGGCTCTCCCTTAGATATAGGGTGAGAAGTTTGGTCATCTGGGAGGGGCTCGAAGTAGATCTGCTGATCCTCCACGTCGAGAGGAGCCAATTGACGTGGCTCGGGCATTTGGTCAGGATTCCTCCTGGACGCTTCCCTGGTGAGGTTTTCTGGGCACGTCCAACCAGAAGAACCCAAGGGACGACCCAGGACACGCTGGAGGGACTATGTCTCTCAGCTGGCCAGGTAACATCTTGGGATTCCCTCGGAGGAGCTGGCCCAAGTGGCTGGGGAGAGGGAAGTCTGGGCCTCTCGACTTAGGCTGCTGCCCCCTGCTACCGGACTCTGGATAAGCGGCTGAAAATGGATGGATGTTAAAAATTAAATCCACAAAGACGTGGTGACACTTTACCACCTTAAAAATAGCCCCAAATTTGTTTTGTTAGGATAGGTTGAACAATAGAGCGATCACCATCTGATCAATAAACCAATAATTTTATCACAAATGTGAATGTCACGTGATCGGTTCAGACTAATGCAGCAAGACACAGACAGCCTGTGATTGGTCAGAACGCCACTTCCTTTAACTTTGTCAACAGCACCTCATTTCACCTAAAAGAAACTGAACATATTTAACGACAGACATGGAGCAGATTGAAGAATGGCTAACCCTAACCCTCTGTAACTGGCAACATGAGTAAACAAACACTGTTAATTTTCAGAAAGGGATTTCTGAAAGTTCAGCTTGCAACTTTGGCAAGAGTAGTGTTGTTGAAAATGAGAAAAATTGAAGACATTTTTCTTCGTTTAGGTAAAATACTAGAAAATATAAGAGATTTAATAATACGTCAACATTTTTGTGCAAATTGAAACTAAATTTGCTCTTGCACTTGTGAAAAAATACCAGTAGATGGCGCCAAATATAAACAATAAGTGAATGGGTAAATAATTCTGCAGCAACTCTAACAGGAATGTTTTAGCCTTCACACTGGTTAGTTGGCCTCTTAGCTAAATAAGTTTTACAGAATCATGTTTGTCTACAAGCGTGTTGACAACATTTCTGTGATGTTGATTTGTAATAGCGGTTAGTATATCAAAGTACTCGAGCTGGAGGGAGATAATAAAAAAGAAGCAGTTTCTTTTGCCTCAAATCACACATTTTTTCTGCTTTGATTTTATTTCCTTTCTGAAAGATAAAGCACTCCCCACACTCAGTAGCAGTGGATAAAGATTTAATCTCCTTTCTGATGAATGACCTGCTCCTTCTCTGAGAGCAGGAGCTGAGGCAGAGTGCTCTATACAAGAAAACGGGGGAAATGATGGAAGAATTTGCTTGTGAGAGTCCTTTCGCTTCCCGTGTTTGTTTCTGCTAGAGGTGGCAGACATCCGTCCCAGTTTAGAACAGCTCTGTTGAGAGCTGACGTTTGATAACTGCTGCAGATATTCAGGAGGAAGATAAAGGAAAAATCACACATCTGAGGCTCATTTATTGTGTGTAACAGTTCAGCATGAATGTGTTATAGTGGGATGCTTTAAAAAAGGGTTTTGTCTCTTTTTATATTTGAATCAGAAGTGGAGCACTGTTCTTGTGAAGGTTTTCTTGCAATTCAGCATCAATGTAGGAAATGGGAGCTTTAAATAGTGAGAGGAGTAGAGTTGTGTTTGATTTTTGTGATGCATGACTGTAATCTTGTGTACTTTTCAGACAAATTTCCACCTGACATTCTCGCTTTACATTATTTCAGAAATGACTTTTACAACTCTGAGTCTTTATTTTGAAACATATCAGTCTAGTTATTTACATAAAACAGTAAAACACTTGAACCGACACCTTATCGTGGTGGAGGAGTTTGAGTGCCTTAATGATCCTAGGAGCTATGTTGTCTGGGGCACAGGTCGATGATAGACTTTGTAGTCATATCATCTGACCTGCGGCCGTATGTTTTGGACACCCGAGTGAAGAGAGGAGTGGAGCTGTCAACTGATCACCACCTGGTGATGAGTTGGACCAGATGGCAGGGGAAGATGCTGCATAGACCTGGCAGACCCAAATGCATTGTGAGGGTCTGCTGGGAACGCTTGGCAGAAGAACCTGTCAAGACGGTCTTCAACTCCCACCTCCGGCAGAGCTTTGACCGCGTCCCGAGAGCAGTGGGGAACATTGATTCCGAGTGGGCCTTGTTCCACTCTGCGATTGTTGAGGCGGCTGTTGCTAGCTGTGGTTACAAGGTGGCCAGTGCCAGTCGTGGTGGCAACCCCCATACCCGCTGGTGGACACCAGAGGTTCGGGGAGCAATCAGGCTGAAGAAGGAGGCCTACAGGGCGTGGCTGGTCTGTGGGTCTCCGGAGGCAGCAGACGGGTACCGGATAGCCAAGTGGGGTGCAGCAGTGGCAGTTGCCGAGGCAAAATCTCGGGCGTGGGAGGAGTTTGGTGAGGCCATGGGGAAAGGCTATTGATCGGCGCCAAAGAGGTTCTGGCAAACTGTCCGGCGCCTCAGGAGAGGGAGGCAGGAACTCACTCCCACTGTTTACAGTGGGGATGGGAAGCTGCTGACGTCAACTGGGGCTATAGTAGGACGGTGGAAGTAATACTTTGAGGAGCTCCTCAATCCCACCAATGCGCATTCCGAGGAGGAGCTAGAGCTGGGAGACCTGGGGATGGACTGTCCATTCTCAGGGGCGAAGTTGCTGAGGTAGTCAAACAACTACACAGCGGCGGAGCCCCGGGGGTGGATGAGATTCCTCCTGGGTGTCTCAAGGCTATTTATGTGGTAGGGCTGTCTTGGTTGACACGTCTCTTCAACATTGTGTGGTCATCGGGGGCAGTTCCTGTGGAGTGGCAGACCGGGGTGGTGGTCCCCATTTTTAAGAATGGTGACCAGAGGGTGTGTTCCAACTATAGGGGAATCACACTCCTCAGCCTCCCTGGAAAGGTCTACTCCAAGGTACTGGAGAGGAGGGTCCGATCGATAGTTGAATCTCAGATTGAGGAGGAGCATTGTGGTTTTCGTCCTGGCCGTGGAACTGTGGACCAGCTCTATACCCTTGCAAGGGTGATGGAGGGGGCATGGGAGTTTGCCCAACCAATCCACATGTGTTTTGTGGATTTGGAGAAGGCTTATGACCGTGTCCCAAGGGGCACCCTGTGGGGGACACTCCAGGAGTATGGGGTGGGTAGCCTTTTATTAAGGGCCATTCAGTCCCTTTACCACAGGAGCGTGAGTTTGGTCCGCATAGCCGGTTGTAAGTCGGACCTGTTCCCGGTGAGGGTTGGACTCTGCCAGGGCTGCCCTTTGTCACCAGTTCTGTTCATTACCTTTCTAGACAGAATTTCTAGGCGCAGCCATGGTGTGGAGTGTGTCGAGTTTGGTGGCTGGAGAATCTCGTCTCTGCTTTTTGCAAATGATGTGGTCCTCCTAGCTTCATCCAGCTCTGACCTTCAGCTCTTGCTGGGTAGGTTCGCGGCCGAGTGTGAAACGGATGGGATGAGGATCAGCACCTCCAAATCTGAGACCATGGTTCTCGACCGGGAAAGGGTGGCTTGCCAACTCCGGGTCGGGAGAGAGGTCCTACCTCAAGTGGAGGAGTTTAAGTATCTCAGGGTCTTGTTCACGAGTGAGGGTAGGAGGGATCGGGAGATCGACAGACGGATTGGTTCGGCGCCTGCAGTTGTTAGGTAATTTTATCAATCCAGGATTACCTTAGGGAAAGTTTAATTCACAGGGGGTTATAGTAATAATCAATCAACACCAATACCAATTATAAACAATCAATTTAGACTTTGCAAAGTGGAGGGAAAAATCAATACACACCAAGCATGAATTCAGATTGCTCTCGTCAGACAAACGTCCTCTGACAATATTTACTGAAGCAAACAAAGTTGAAAAAACACACACGTATCACAGTTTTACGTAGACCATCAGGTGGGAAGCTGCTCGGCTCCAGGTGCACACTGAATCAACAAAGCAGTTTCTAGACCTTTCTTATGGGAGTTTTACTGATAAAACCGACTCGCTTGGTCTGCCAGAAACAGCTTGAAGGTCACTTCCTCTCTGTAGAGGCTACAGGATGAAAAGGCTACAGGACGATTCCTGCGTTTATTTATTCTTAAGGAGCACCAGTTGTTTTAACAATCAAGAAATTAAGCTATGATATCAATTTTTACCTAACATTCCTCCCTGTAAACGCTAGGTTCATCCCTTATAATTGACAGTGTAATAAAACAACAGTAACAATACTATGATTAAGGTAAATATGTATGTAGTTGTAGAAATCAACCTCTAACACACAAAGAAAAGATCACAAAATAATTAGTGACCCCCAAATGGCTGCACTTCGACACTGAGGACTGTGGGTGCAAGTGGGGTAGTGTGGTGGCATCAGCTGGCATAAGCCAGACGATGCCCACACTGCCCGCTCACCACAGCCATGGAATACACCTCATCAACACGCACTAACACTATATTGGAGCAGGCGGAGGGAGACCAGGAGTCTTAGCTTACCTCTGTGGTCACTTGGCTTCCCGGGGCTGGAGGCTAGGAGGGAGATCTGGCCGTGTGGTTGGGGTCTGGGGTGGTGGGTTGCTTTGCTCAGCGTTGGGCAGGGGAGCACCCCAGCAGAAAAGGTCGAACTCTGGGAACCGGTAATGGTTGTACCCCATGTGCAGCAGTGACCAGAGTGAATAGGGTGTGTATGGGGAGCATGAGTGGGTGTCCAGCATGCATTTTTGTAAGTCTTTGGTTGTAAGTGTATGTGTGAGCATGAGGGAGGGAGTGTGTGACTGTGTCTGTGTATGACTGTATATATCAGCTGGGTCCTTTGACTCCTCCCTTCTCCTGGGACTTCTTTTGATGCTATACATCTTCGTCTCCCCTCCCCCTGCTACACCTGATGTGGAGTGCGGTGCCTTGGTCTGCCTGAGTGTTTGTGGCTCCCGGGTCAGGGTGTTTAAGATTTTTTGCTTCTGCTTGATCAATCCCGGTGGCTGCCTGGTGGGATCTGGGTCCCTGGGCTCTGCTGGGTCCCCGGCGGGGGTGGCTGCCCCTGGGCCCCGGGTTGCTGGATCCTGGATTGCTGGGTCCCGGGCTCGGCTGGCTGGGGGGATGGGAGGCTGTGGACGGGCCTGTGGGCTTGCCGCTGATATCTCCTGGGAATCTGCCGGCTGCTGGTTGTGGCCCCCCGGGGCAATCCTCTGCACCTCTTGATGGAGGAAGGGTTTTTTCTGGTCGCGGTTGGGGTCCCTGTTCTCTGGGGCAGCTTCTGGATCACTGGGACTTGGAGCTCCCTCCATCTCCTACACATCTTTGGTGGGCAGATCTGTGGCCCCTCACTCTCTCTATTGGACGCTCCTATAGAGAAACCTTACATAAACAAGTGCGTGTACACACACAGGTGCTCACATGGTGCTCTCCTAAGTATGGACTTGGTCACGTTCAACACATGTCTTAAGGCTGTGGTTGGCACTAATTGCACTGTGATTGTTCAATAAAACAATGTTTATTTTACATTTCTTTATCAAGTTGACACAGTGATAGCTTGCTCCTGTTGTATTGTTGTGTGTCCCTTTTCTGCAGGTCTAGAAGCAGACTCTTTGTTTATTTTTGTGGAAGCAGAGGAGCGCTGATGCCCCTGTCTGCTTTCTGTACCAACCCAGTAATTTCATTGAATCCAATGCTATTGTTTTTCCGTGCCTGTTCCAGAGATGTTTTTTCTTCATTTTTTTCAAAGTTGTACTCCCGTAGTACACACTAAATCGAGCTCATACATCCTGACTTTATGTGGACATTATTTCTTTCTTTATAGATGCAGCCCTCTGCTGGATCGACTGGGGATGTTGGTAAAGTTGGAAACTCCATTATCGGGAGCCCCTGATGAAAACCTATTAATGGCTCCGCTGTTGGGATTGAGGTCAAGAGAAAAACCTAGCCGTGCCACCACATACGCAGCCATAAAGGCTGATGTAGAGGCCTCTCATCCAGCAGCTGCAGCTGTGGAAGAATAAGTGTACGGATGTCTGCAGACCTGTTGAATTAAAGGGGGCATTAACTGCTGCTTCCTCTGCATTATTGATGGAGAGTTCCATTCCAGAGGCATTAATGTCTGTTATTTTTCCCCTTGCAATTTTCTACTAGACGTCTCGCTGTCCACAAACACACTTCTGTGGGAAGCGACTGGAGGCTTAGGCCGAGAGCTCGCCGCTCTCTCTGCAGGTTGATGATATTTTAAACTAAGCCACGCACCACAAAATCGATGTGGCACTGTGAAGCCTCCATGGTTTGCGTTGCCCGTGTGAAACGAGAGTAATCATGAGATGACAAGCATGGGGTGATGAGTGTTATGCAAAGTGCCACAACACCAAGAGAGGTAGTGAGGATTCCTCTCCCGGGTGGCAAATCACACGACGCCTGAAGGGCAATGAGCATGACTCCTCATGGGGTGTGACCTCAAAGAAACCAAATCAGATTTTTATTTGATGCCAATGCCAAACGCTTACAAACCGGGATTAACTGATGAGTCACCTCAGCTGCCTCCTACGCTACGGTACGTTGGCTGTGGAGCTCTCCATCAGAGACTGCTGGCTTTTATCTGCTGCTGCCCAGCTTGAGACCCTCTCACCACGCAGCTGACCTTATCCTGTCATATGATTTAATGAGCGGAGCGGTGTCACAAACCACGGCATGCGGGGAAATGACAGGGTGGGCCTACATAATGCTCCAAAAGATTGATGAGGTCGTCTCCTTGCTCAGTATATATGAGAGAGGAAGAAAGAAACTTGATGACTTTAGGAGCCATTTAATTTCAATGACGCAAAGAGAATCAAATATAATAGCGTCTGTATTCATGGGTGGTCAGGAGGCGAAGTGGAGCCGGCCTCATGGTCGACTTATCTGCTCTAAATTTTATAGCCCAGCCTGGTCAATGACGATGAGCTTACATTCGGTCTGCCCTTTGATTCTGTTTGCATCTGTGTAAGTCTGATTGTGAGTGTGTGTGTGTGTGTGTGTGTGTGTGTGTGTTTATGGAACTTTAAAGGAGGTGCTTTGGTTTTAAGGGCAGTCACACTTAAATCAACTCAAAATGAAATTCTTAATGTTGGTCCTTATGCTGATTCAAAGGTTGATTACTTTACCCATCCGCTGGTTTCAAAGGGTCAAACCCAACTGAAGACATAGAGATGATCCTGCAGTAAGAGAGAGAATTTTAATAGAACACGCATGTCAGAGGTGATTAGACATGTCCTTTTAGATTTCCTCTTTTTGAGAACAGATCTCCAAGTGTCTATTTCCCTATCTTTACATTAATTATATAGCCTAGAAATCTAGACAGAGTAGGAGAAGTAAGATGATTTTGCTCTGCATGTCGGCCTAGCCACGCTCCATAGGAACCTCAGCAGGCCCGACCAGTCTTGTAACTTGCCAATCACAGCGCTCTATCCATTTGATGGGCAAATAACAGCGCTCTATGGGTTTGATGGGCCAATCAGAGTGCTCTATCCCTTTGATGGGCCAATCACAGCGCTCTCTCAGTTTGATGGGCCAAGCACAGCGCTCTATTAGTTTGATGGGCCAATCACAGTGCTCTTTCGGTTTGATGGGCCAATCGCAGTGCTCTATCGGTTTGATGGGCCAATCAGAGCACTCTATTGGTTTCATGGGCCAATCACAGCACTCTATCGGTTTCATGGGCCAATCACAGCGCTCTCTCAGTGTGATGGACCAATCACAGTGCTCTATCGGTTTGATGGGCCAATCACAGTGCTATTTTGGTTTGATGGGCCAATCACAGTGCTCTCTCAGTTTGATGGAGCAATCACAGCGCTCTTTCGGTTGATGGGCCAATCACAGTGCTCTATTGGTTTGATGGGCCAATCACAGCGCTCTATTGGTTTCATGGGCCAATCACAGCGCTCTATCGGTTCGATGGGCCAATCACAGTGCTCTCTCTGTTTGATGGGCCAATCACAGTGCTCTCTCAGTGTGATGGGCCAGTCACAGTGCTCTATCCCTTTGATGGGCCAATCACAGCACTCTCTCAGTGTGCCAGGCCAATCACAGTGCTCTATTGGTTTGATGGGCCAATCACAGTCCTCTTTCGGCTTGATGGGCCAATCACAGTGCTCTCTTAGTTTGAGGGGCCAATCATAGCTCTCTATTGGTTTGATGGGCGGGGTGATGTGATGGAGTGGAACAAGTACCATGGTGATTGCTCGTTTGAAACAGCGTTGGCATCAACTTTGAGGTATTTAAACTTGGGCTTTTCTTTAAGTCAAGAGCAGATAGAAGTACTTAAAATAATTTAGAAAAGGAAGCATTTGTGTCTTCTTTGACTGTGTATGATGGACTGCCCCAGTGGCTGACATTCACAGCAGTCACTATGTCACATTGTTTGTTATCCAATAGCATGTGGAGACAGTTTAAAGGACAACCATAGATTCCGCCCCACGACTGAGCTCTGTCTATGGGTCATGCCCAGACTATATATTCACATATAGGGAGCCTAAGTCTCTTCCCTCGTGGCTCATGTGTCCCCGGAACATAGAAAAATGAAGACAGTGATTTATTAGCTGGGGAAAATTTGTAGATAAAATGGCTACAAATCTGTCACATAACCGTCACTGCAGAATATCTTCACCCCCAGTGTAGCTACTTACCACATGGCCAGAGTGCTTTGGTTTTCCCACGTTTAATGCTCCTGTTGTCCTGGAAGAAAGATTCGTAGCTCACTAAGCTGATCTTCTCTTCTCCATGTTTGGTTTGACCACGTCAATTCGATGAGATGAATTTTTGTAGTTCTATGCATATTTTCTCACAAAACCTAAAATAAATTTTGCCCCTGTTCAAAAACTTTTGACACCACTTTCTTGGTATCAAAAACATCCCAATTAGGATTAGAAAATAATGTTTACAGCCCCGTTGACTAGCATAGATTTTTTTCTTATTTCTGGGGACCCGTGGTCCGGAAGTAGATGGGTGTGACTTAGGCTCCTTATATAGGATGGTTTGACACAAATTCTTTGAAATAATTACTTACCAACTTTTATTTCCTTATCTTAGAGTACTGGCATTTGAGAAACTAACCTGTATACACTCTGATTTTCATTCACAATGATAATACAGGTGCTGGCCAGTAAATTAGAATATCATCAAAAGGTTGAAAATATTTCAGTAATTCCATTCAAAACGTGAAACTTGTACATTATATTCATGCAATGCACACAGACCAATCTATTTCCGATGTTTATTACGTTTAATTTTGATATTTATAGGTGACAACCAATGAAAACATCAAATCTGGTATCTCAGAAAATTAGAATATTCTAAAGGCCAATGAAAAAATGTTTGTTTCTCTAATGTTGGCCAACTGAAAAGAATGAACATGAAAAGAATGTGCATGTATAGCACTCAATACTTAGTCGGGGCTCCTTTTGCCTCAATAACTGCAGTAATGCGGCGTGGCATGGACTCGATCAGTCTGTGGCACTGCTCAGGTGTTATGAGAGCCCAGGTTGCTCTGATAGTCGTCTTCAGCTCCTCTGCATTGTTGGGTCTAGCGTATTGCATCCTCCGCTTCACAATACCCCATAGATTTTCTATGGGGTTAAGGTCAGGCGAGTTTGCTGGCCAATCAAGGACAGGGATACCATGGTCCTTGAACCAGGTGCTGGTGGTTTTGGCACTGTGTGCAGGTGCCAAGTCCTGTTGAAAGGTGAAGTCTGCATCCCCATAAAGTTGGTCAGCAGCAGGAAGCATGAAGTGCTCTAAAACTTCCTGGTAGACGGCTGCATTGACCCTGGACCTCAGGAAACAGAGTGGGCCAACACCGGCAGATGACATGGCACCCCACACCATCACTGACAGTGGAAACTTTACACTGGACCTCATGCAACGTGGATTCTGTGCTTCTCCGCTCTTCCTCCAGACTCTGGGTCCTTGATTTCCAAAGGAAATGCAGAACTTGCTTTCATCAGAAAACATAACTTTGGACCACTCAGCATCAGTCCAGTCCTTTTTGTCCTTGGCCCAGGCGAGACGCTTCTTGCGCTGTTTCTTGTTCAAGAGTGGCTTGACACACGGAATGCAACACCTGAATCCCATGTCTTTCATGAGTCTCCTCGTGGTGGTTCTTGAAGCGCTGACTCCAGCTGCAGTCCACTCTTTGTGGATCTCCCCCACATTTTTGAATGGGTTTGTCGTCACAATTCTCTGCAGGGTGCGGTTATCCCTAGAGCTTGTACACTTTTTTCTACCACATTTTTTCCGTCCCTTCGCCTGTCTGTTAATGTGCTTGGACACAGAGCTCTGCGAACAGCCAGCTTCTTTAGCAATCACCTTTTGTGTCTTGCCCTCCTTGTGCAAGGTGTCAATGATTGTCTTTTGGACAGCTGTTAAGTCAGAAGTCTTCCCCATGATTGTGGTGCCTTCAAAACAAGACTGAGGGACCTTTTAAAGGCCTTTGCAGGTGTTTTGAGTAAATCAGCTGATTAGAGTGGCAGCAGGTGTCTTCTATATTCAGCCTTTTCAGAATATTCTAATTTTTTGAGATACCAAATTTGGAGTTTTCATTAGTTGTCACTTATGAATATCAAATTTAAATGTAATGAACATTGGAAATACATTGGTCTGTGTGCATTGCATGAATATAATGTACAAGTTTCACGTTTTGAATGGAATTACTGAAATATTTTCAACCTTTTGATGATATTCTAATTTACTGGCCAGCACCTGTATAACTTGAAGTGCAAATATTAAAGATGTAAAGTGACAGTGTGTAGTTTCCCTCCATAGCATTAGGGGGCAGTACACCTAAATCACTTTTTGTGTTCAAATGAGCCTTTACCAACAGATGACCATTAGGGTAAAAAATCCTTGGGAGTGCAACTTCCAGCAAAATAACAAGAACATCAGATTCCCTTTCATTACTGGCAATGAGTGAAGAGGTAAATGTGTAAAGCAAGAATGCTTTTAATGGTGAAAGCTTTGTCACCATTTGTTACAAATTGGTGAATGCATTTTGTCCTCACAGACTTCCGTAGATGGAACATGGCATCCAATATGGCAGGGATTCCCAAAGTGTGGTGCGCGCACCCCCGGGGGTGCGCGAGCTGCCGCTAGGGGGTGCGCGAGGTGAAAAGTGTAATGGCTGCGGAGCTCAGAGAAGTCTGTCATATGTCACCATTAGCGTAGCCAGAAACTCATCTGTGGGTGGGCCTAAGAAAAAGTAAGTGGGCACAATAAATTTAATTGAAAACAAGTATATTTTTGCGCGTGTCCTCCACATGTGCCCTAGTTTCATAATAACAATGCGCCGAGCTTCAGCACTCTGGCCTGCGCACGCCGATATGTTCCGTATTTGATCATTTTTAACGGATTTTGAGAAATCTGAAGGTGGTGAGTCATTCTGGCAGATTGTAATTAACACCCTGTCTCATGCAGGTGTTCTGACATTGTAAACCTCCCACACAGAACATTGTGGATGTAACAAAATAAATCAAGAAATGATTCCCATTCAGGCTATTAAAAGCGCGCTGAAGATCTGAAGTTCAGAGTGCGTCTGTCAGAGGTCAGACGCGTTCCAGCGGAACCACGGCTCACGGGTGCACAAGTGAGCACATCTGGGCTGGGCAGAAGTTTAAATAGCGCCAATAACGAGACGCGGTGGCTTAAACGCTGCAAGTTGTGAAGCGCGTTCCATCCGCGAGCCGCATCACCAAGCGGAAAGTGAATGCGTCAAGCATAAACCAAGCTTCATGGAGCTGTGCCGCGCGCGCGCACGCACGCACGCACGCACGCACACACACACACACACACATATATATATATATATATATATATATATATATATATATATATATATATATATATATATATATATATAGCCATGCCCTGATGTGGGGGCTGGGGGGTGCGTCGACATGGTCGGGACATAGAAGGGGGTGCACGGCTAAATAAGTTTGGGAACCACTGCAATATGGCGTCGCCCAGAGACTTAGACCCGCTCCCATGTATTTTAGAACAGATTTTCATGGTTACATGTTATGAAACTGCCAACAACTGGGTTATTTTACAACAACTGGGTATCTTTTAAGTAATTTACTACAACATTTCGATGGATATTTCCAGAGATTAATGGTAACAACTACACATTGTCCCTTTAAGGTCAGCATCGAACTGAAAATGAATGAAAAAAATTAACAAGAATGAACATTTGATTATTTTCTCAGTCATTTATTAGGCACGACACTTTAATAGTTTAAAGATGTTTTTTGGGATAAATATAACCAAATCCTCAGCATTCATCGTATAATACCATACAGTCTTTAAATCTTTTATATCACCTAAAAGATATTGAAGCCTGTCCTCCCAAAACACATTTTTATTAGAGACGATAAAATTTTGAAGACTGGACTAAATATAAAACAGAAATATGTTTATTTATTTATTTGTATTTAGTATTGAACACCAGCATCTTTATTGATCGGAGATGCGAGTCAGCTGTTTCCACTGATGACCGCTAGATGGCGGTAAAACACCGGCACCGCGCCGCGCTGCTCAGACGCTCCGTGATGAATCCGGGCTTCTTTCTCATCCTTTGGACTCCTCCGATTTCATTACTGAAACTGCACAATGCTGCCACCAAAGCCCAACTGTACTCTCAGTGTGAATGGAGGACTGTAAGCACCAGAAAAACCCACACTTCCACAACACAGAAACTATGCGAGGCGACTCCCCGGTGCGGTGTCCGGATACCGTGGCGCTCAGGAGGCGGATGGGAAGTTGCGAGTCAGACGCAGAGGGCGAGCAACTTTTATAGACTTTCGAGTCCGCTGTCTGCAAGTGAAGCCCAGTTCAGAGTCTCCGGACTCCGGGATTGCGCGCGTGGACAGGGTTGATGGTACACCTCCGTGTTATTTGGGGAGTCTTGAAGGAAATCCCTGAAGAACACGTTGCTGCTGCTTGTGATTGGCAATGGAGCTTAAATGAAAGGGACGTTTATCTGGATTAACTGAGAGAAAAACGACAGGTAGGTGATCAGTACAGCTCTTTTCTCATCAGACTTTCATGTGCATCTTAATCTGCAAAATGACTGAATTCTCATGTTTCTAAAAACCGCAAGCGTTTTCATGCTGGCTGATTGATAAATCTACTGATTTTAGCTGAGATACCATCAAAAAGCTACTGGTGGTTAGAGGTGGTGCAGGTGCAGCTGCAGCAGGATGCTCCAACTTTAGATGGTCTGGATGATTCATTTAGTGCAGCAACATTTTAAAAAAACCTGTTCATATGCAGTGGCGGAGCTAGAAAATGTGATGTTGGGGCACAATTAATTTCTCTCTCTTTCATCTGTATAAAACTGTTCATTGCTCATGGCAATTTACCTTTAAAATGGTTGGTTAAATAAGAACCAGCTTTCTACTGATAACTTGATAACAGGAAAATTGAAGAAGCAGCAGGATCATTTCCTCACCGGAAAATTTGTGAGTGAGTAATAAGTCTGTCAGACAGCAGCTGGACTGCAGGTCCAGAGTCTATCTGTCCTTTAAAAATGTGATTAAACCAATTTCTTTATTCACTTAAAACACACACATCTAATGTATATTCTTTCAATATAAATGCTATTTTATCCTCTTCAAAGTGGTGCTGAATGTTTTATTGTGTCCCCAAAACTAATTTATAGCTCAAAAATACAGAAGTAAAGTTGTCATAAAAGGATATTTCCAAATTTGACACTAGGAGTATTGAGTGCGCAGGGAGCCTAAGTCTCCTCTCTTTCCGGTCGGCTCATGGATCCCCGAAAAAGGAAAAAATGAATGCAAGTGAATGGAGCAAAAAGAGATGAATAACATATATGTTGTATTATGAAAAGTTTTATGTGTGTTTCGACCAAACCAGTCATGTTGAGATTCATCAGCTTGTAAAAATTTGTCTTTCGTTTGATTACAAATCAAATGTCAGTGCGTCGCATATATATGACATCACCACAGAATCTCCTCTCCCCTAACGTAGCTGCTACTTACTACATGGTTGACTTTATGATGGATTTTTCCCCCTGAAGGAAGGATTTGAAGTTGGCTAAACTTAAGCCATTTTTCGTCTGTTTTTCTACGTGTCGGGTTTGATGACATTAATTTGGTAATTCACATTTGTAGTCTTGGACATATCTTCACACAAAACCTAAAATAAGTTTTGCCCCTGTTCGAAAATAGGCATGTTCTTGGCATCAGGATATGTCAGGGAAATCTATGGCACTTAACAAATGGATTAGAAAAAAGCGTTTATAGCCCCGGTGACTTGCATTCAATTATTCGTTCTAGGCTCCTGATGGGCGTGGCTTAGGCTCCTAACATGACGTGAGAAACAATAACCCCTCCCAAAACCCTGAACGGGACAGAGCTGCTTTAAAGACTGGATGAAATTTAAAAAACGGTTGTGGTGAGAAAAAAGATTTAAAAAATGCAGAGTTGTGAAATAGAAATGCAATAATAAAATTGAATTTGATAGATCAGCAATATGTTATTTGATATATTTATTTATTTATAGATGGATGTGGTTTTTACCACCAACCACAGGGGCTTCAATAAAACTAAGCTGATCAAGTCTAAGTTTGTGGTGGTCTTCATTACTCCCAGCCACGTCTAAGCCTCTGTCCATTTGTTTTAAGTGAAGCTACAGGTTTGAGTTTTGGTGTATTTGGCTTTAAATTGGACGCCACCATCATGTAGCTTCATGTTTTTATTATTTCCAGTACTTCTGGAGGCATGCCCCCCCCCACACACAAACACAGCAGAGGATGGAGATTTCCTCCTAAAATCCAACTTAAGAAGAAAAGCAACTTGGACTAAAAGTGACGCCTTCATGTCTTTACGAACACACTTTGCTTTTATTTTGTGTTGAATCCCAGGTGTTTGGTGTCAGCTGCTTAGCCCACAGATGCGGGATGCTTTTGATTATTCATCACTGTGAATATGGCTCCCGTTCCTCCCATCGTTCTCCTCTCACCACCGACCCCCCCCAACCCTACCTCTAAGTATATTTCCTCGCTCACCCTGTGCTTTTATCTGCCCTTCATCTGCCTGACAAGTGTTGTGTGGTCAGCTGTTTTTTTCTTTTTCTCTCCCTCAATTAGTGCTATCATCGCATTTCATCCGGCGGAATACCGGGATAGTAATAACCTTACACTCCTGTTGCAGGGTGATACAATTCTGCTGTGATTAATTGAAGTCCCCTCAGAGAGTCCGAGGAGGCGCAGATCTTCCCTTTCACACTCGCTGACAGGCAACCTATTATATTGTTTTATAGATCGCCGTCAGTAGCCCTTGAAGCTGCCTGCGGTCCACTGTTGTTCTGGAGGGTTTTATTTCCTGGGTTATTGGTTGCTATTACTGACAGGCAGACCAAAGGCCACTGTGGGATTACTGGAGATGGGATCTCTGTGACAGGTCCGCTGTATTTGACAGTAACGGTTTGGACTTGAAAAAGCTTGCTCTGCAGAGCCTGGTGAATAAAAGGGGTAACTTGTTTTGGAGCCACAGACAAAAGTTGTGCTGCCGTGGCGTTGCGATACTGCACTGTGACATGCGTTTTCTCAAACAAGAGATGAAACAAAATGGTTGCTTTTGAGCCGTTTAGATGAGACGAGGCACTGCAGCTGTGCAGAAGAACCAACAAGAAGGGGTACGGCAGATTTCCTCCAATATACGAACCTGAAGTCAAAGTGCTGCCTGGGACTCGAAGAGAGTCCTTGGTATGCCTGAATTGATGTCTAGAAGAAGAGAACAGTGCAGAACATCATGATGAGAGACTTGTTTTAAGGAGCCACCTCAGGCAGAATTTATGTTCTCTGCCTGCTTCCGGCTCACTCTGTCAGATCAATAAAACTTAATATGAGCATCTTTACTGTGTTTGCCAGCTTGAAACAAACCTTTCAACTTTAGTTCTCTTTCTTAACATTCGTTTCAATGTCTCACCATAGTGAGACATCTCACTCATGTTACTCAGAGAACCGGGGTTACGATAGTAACCTAAAGTTTTTACATCATATGAAAGTCTGCATGGGTGCAGAGCTGTGCAATCAAAACTTGTATTTCAGATTCAATTTGGCTCCAAATCTTCACTAAATCCATAAAATCTACAATAATCAATTATTAAAGATTCAATATAAGCCTTTGAGAGCAAAAGCTGGCACAGTATATAATAAAATATCACCAATGGCATTATTGAGATGTCATTTATCTTTCATACAAGTTATTTTCATTAGCCTGAATTCATAAATGCAAATTAAACGGTTCATTTGAAAGAAGCTCCACCCACACTCGCTCCAAAAATAACCGCACCTACAATAGCATCATAGACCAGCCTGCTGCTGTTTTGGCTATGGTAGTCCAGTGGTTAAAGTGACCAGTCTGGCACTCTGACCACTGCACTACCAAGCCTACTGACCTATCACCTAAGCAATCCTGTGCTGGCCAGGGGAGAACAGTTTCAGACCAAACACTAGCTTCAAGATTTTCACAGTAAAACTCAAAATTTGCTGCTGAAACAGGAAAATGCATGAATGCAGCCAAACGGGTTTAGTATTTTTGTGACGAGGAAACAACATGACATGGGAAAACGTTTTGCAATCATGATTTTATTGTGTCTTGTCTTGCTTGAATGATGTGCACTTCTTCTGATTCTGACAACTAAACTTGTGTGATTCTTGTGGTTGTGTTCATTAAGATGGCAGAACGAGGGCAACACATACCGGTGGCCCGTGACAAAATGGTGACTCTATTACTTTTTATTATGAAACCCTCATTATCTGTAGGCTGGTGTCCAGTGACATTTTCGAGAATATATAGTTTTATTTCAAAGCATGGACAATAAAACAAAAGGCATTTTTCTCCATTCTTGGACATCTGGCCTTCCTTAACAGCAAATCTCTTCCTTAATAGCATCTCTTTCTTTCTGTTTTCTAAAGTGAAGTTGAATTATTTGTTTCAAACTAACATCTGAGTATTTCTCTTACATGTTTTTTTTATCTTAAAAAAGCCAAAAATTTGGGCATTTTTATGGCTTCATCATTGCTATAACAAATGTTATTTTGGTAGTTTATTCACCAGTAAAGAATGTAACCCTTCCACCTGCCGTGTAAACATTCTCCTTAACCCTCCCGCCGTCCTAATGGGTAACCCCGAGAAGAAAGTTTACCACTGAGCAGGATGGTTTATCCCTTGAGGATCCTGCTCAGTGGTCAACTTTCTTTTGCAGGATCACCCATTAGGACAGTGGGAGGGTTAAAAGGTGAACTCTGAATATATTATAACCAACACATGGCTGCTGTAAGATCTTTGGGCCATCAAGACAACGCATAATGATGATCAAAGTTATTATCATCTAGTGGATGTAGGCAGTGTCCCTGATTCAGGGTGGCTTAATATTGCGGTGTGCGATATTATTGCAGCCCTTTTTTTAATTGCAGTACTATCTAAACATAATGTTTACACATTTAAAAAAGGTTAAAAATTGCCGTGCCTTCTTTAATAACACTTTACTGAATGCAGATCAAAGGGCAGTAACAACACAGATCGCAGTAACGTTTGTTTCTCCGACAGTCGGAGTCCGACTGAACTTAAAAACAACAAAATTCAGGAGGTTAAACTTTTAAATGCAAATTTGGCTGCAGCATCTAACAAATAAGAAACAAGTCCCCATTTTGTTTAGTTGTTTAAAATCAAGCATAAAAAATTACATGTACCGGGCGCGCGCGCGCCGGGGGCGGGCGCACTATCATTTCACTTTCACACACACGAATGACGGTGATTTATAGCTCGGTCACATCCTTGTTACCCACAAGGAAAACCAGCATGTTAACCATATACGGTTTGAGAGAGGATCTGAGAGGGGTGGCAACATTTCCAGCAACACTGAAAACCCTCTCGGATGGTGCACTCGTTGCGCTAACGCACACGTACTTGCGTGCGACTCTGGCGAGCAAAGGGAATCTCTCCCGGTTGTTGCTCCACCATGTCAGGGGGGTTATTTAGGGTGGATGCATTCCTCCTGCAGGTAGCGAGTGAGCTCCAGCTCGGCTCAAACTCTCTTCGGGACGGTTGCAGAAGCAGTGCTTGTCCGGGACTTAAGGAGGTCTCCGAGCGTTTATTATTATTTTTTTGCCGCTGGTGGCAGCTCTGTCTCGGCCAAGGACTCTGGCTGCGCAGCAGCTGACGTACTGAAAGCCAAAGTGCTCCCAAAGGAGCGAAGTAACGTTTCGTTTTGATACCAGTGCAGCCATCCTTCTCAACATGCATCATTGAGTTGAACCAAGTTCAGTAATCGCGGTGGCCCATGATGCAGCGCGGTGGGCTTCTTCATATTGCGATATTTCATTTTTGCGGTTACCGCGACAGCCCTAGTGTCTACCTGCCTATGCATGCATGCCTACACATGTGATTATGTGTGGATGGACTTTTTTCTAAAGACAAGGTGTTGCAGATGCAAATTTTTGGGATGGCGGATATTCATGAATAAAAAAATACAGCTACGTGTGGGTAAGAAGATTTAAAGAATGGATGGAAAACTTTGGTAAATTGAAGAAAGACTGTACCTTACACTCTAGAGTGGCTTGTATTTTATAGCAGTGTCATCTATGATTTTGGCATTGACTATAATCGAGTAGCTCTATTTTAATAGAATAAACTTCCTAAATAACTTCTTGTGCTGCGGGGCATGACAGGCACGTCTTGTTCTGAGACTGATGTACATTTGACACCTCGGTGTCTTGTCACGGAGAACACAGCACAGTAATGCAACAAATTAACCTTAAACCCCTCGCTATTGCATCATGTCAGAAGCGCTGAATTACCTACCAGCCTGGCTTGGTTTAGCAGAACAATGAAAAAGTCAGCCATCTGTCTACATGTACGTGATTACACCTTATTTCAGCACCTCTCTGGCGTTCATAAGCTATCGTGTTTAGAGAGCTGTTTTTTCCAGCTCTCAAAGTGCCAACTCAAGCTGCTGGGGTGAATCTGTCTGGTGCTGAAGGGAAAACAAAGCCCACAATACTAAAACCCCACAAGAAGCAGCATGGTGGCTCCATCACGTACGGACAGAAAGGACATTCCATGTTTTGTAGATGCCGTTTAAAGGAGCATACCCAAGAATAGCTGGCTGTCACTCAGCCGGGCTGATCTGCGCCGATGCAGAGGAGCATTTTTTTCCTGAGACGTGAGGCGGTGGTGAACAACTGCAGCTCTTATTTATTCATGTCCATTTGCTGTGTGCATGCTTGTGAGCAAGAGAAGGAGCTGATGTTTGTTTTGTCTAGAGCCAAAGTGCAGCAGAAAGAGATTTCATGTGAATGATAGGAGTGGGCACCTCATACATACAGGGTTTTTTATTCCGTTCTTTTAAACTGTTGGTGTGTTGTGATCCTGTCGGTCCTCATTTGTTCCTTTTGCTCCAAATAGGTGGAAAACAGGCAGTTATGTAAAGTCTAATAACTGATATTACCCAGCTAATTGTCGATTCAATGTCTGGTTTAACGTAACCCATACAACTGCACCACTTTACAGAGCAGAATCATGAAAACAACACTGAGAGTACTTTTCTTGTGTAATGCTGTTGTTGTCATTCTTTATTCCAGCTGTGAAGCTTTTGGTCGACCGGCGAAGTGTGAGTCGTTTCCAAAGAAACCAGCAAGATGCTGCACCACTTCTGAACAAAAATAACAAACTGAGAACTCCCCAGCCTAAAAAGATTGCATGAAGCGTAAATCTTAATTGGATGAGTTAGAGATTCATAAAATTGTTTAAAAACATCTAAATACAGATCAGCTTTAAAGAGACTGAATTACAATCGATCAGTCTGATTTTAAAGGTGTAATGGCAAATCTGCAAAACAAGCTAGCTTTTAAACACAAACATGGTCACAGGAATCTCACTCCTCTGTCGGCTGTCACCCCTAAGCCACGTCCTGCTGATACCGTAACCCCAACTGCCAGAGGAAATGAGAGCATGCTAAACATCAGTTTTCTAGGTCCAAACACCTTTTATTGTCCGCAACTTCAAATTACATTTTTCTTTTTGGGACTCTGATTGCCCTAAAGTTAAAGTGGTAGCAGCCAGCTGTTTCTCCTTTTCTGATATTATTGAGCGGAGAACCTCTCACACCAGTGGTGTTCAGTTGCTAAATACATGAGTGTGTGATGAGTGGAGGACCCAGGGAAGTTCAGAAGTGTGGCGGTTTGGCCAGACCAACAACTGGATAGTCCAATGGTTGCTTTTGGTCCGAAATGTGGTATTGGTGGAAGTTTGAGACAATACTCCATGAATTAATAAAATGAGAACCACTTTATTAATTATTGTTTTTCATTATCTCTACAAAATATTTTTGTTACAATTTTGTTGAAATACATGAAAAAATGTTTAAGCTAACCAAGCTTAAAGATTTTATATTGCAGCTTTAACATGCAAGCCACATGTGAAAACAGTCTTCTAACACTATTTCCTGCCGGTAGCTGTCGATAGAAAGTAGACATCCAGGAAACCTCATAGAACGTCTCAGCTAGTAGAAGCTAACATTAGCATTAGCAACTCCACCACAGTGCAGAACTCCTCCAGGCTTGTGTTATTTGTGGAGACAAAACATCAACCTTGCAGAGAAAACAGAGTCAGTGGTGGAGTCACATTGCTGTTAGCCAATCAGAGGCGAGATGTCCAAATATCAGGAATAATAATAAGTAAGACACCAAATCCTGCTGTGTTCTTCCCTCCTCTGCTCAGCCTGCTTCCTGAAACAGGAGCACCAGAGCTTAATTTTATTTTTTTTTTATCAGAAAACGACTCACAAGGCATTTATTTATATTAGAAACCACAAGAAATGTATTGAAAAAACTAGTGAAGGAGAGCTTCAAGAGAAAGCCTTGAGATAAAAAAAAATTAATAATTCCATTTTTAGTTCTTTTTAAAACACAGGAAAGTTTTCTTTACCTTGCTGACAGTTTCGTTTGCCGACTGCACCTCCTCAGAGCTGACGCTGATGGTCCGTTTAAACGGAATAGGAAGTGACGCCACCATCAGCGTCAGCTCTGAGAATGTTTTGCAGTCGGCAAACAAAACAGTCAACAAGGTAAAGAGAAACCTTTTCTGTGTTTTAAAAAGAACCAAAAATGGAATTAGAAACTAGACACAGTAAGAACAGACCAAAGATAAATAAATAATAAACATTTAATATGAATAGTGTAGACTCAGCAGAGAAATCCCCTTTTTGATGATGGTGTTTTACCATCAAGCCTCTTTTCACTTCCTTTCCTTCTTCCCTTTAACCTGAGAAAGTCATTATATGGCAGCTTTAGCTTTCAGAACTGAACCATTGAACTGAACTCTCATCAACTCTTTCTCCAAAAACAGAACAAAGAACTAAAATCCCCCAGCCCTTCACCATCAGCCCAGAAAAAATGACTTAGGGAATTGTACATTTTGCAAAGTCCCATTTCTGTACCTTGGGTCCTGTAGGAGAAATGGTGCACTAATTTTTTATTGGCGCTTTCCCCCCATCTCTTGTGGTGCCTTAGGGGCCATAGCAAAATTAATTTCTCTTCTTTTTTGGTTCCTCTAGTCTTAGACCTGATAAGTAATTTAGGTTGAAAATTTTAATTGCAAAGATTACCAATGGGATTATCATCGCCGTTGCTTAATAATAGTTTATTGTTGAGGAAGTTTGTAAAAGAAAGCAGTGCAGTAGTTGTAAACAAATCAAGCATAAGTTGCCACAGGTTGGTTCCGTTATTTTTAAACTTAGAGTAATTTAGGGCTTGAACAGTTGTACTTATAAAGCTGCAGTTACAAAAAATTCTGTTGTTTTTACTATGATTACTTTTTACAAGCATCTAATCTCAACATGTTGCCAGAGTTTAAGGCAGCATTTCTACCATGAGCTAATGTTTTAAAGGGATACAGAGACCAGTTTCAGTTTGTTTCCACCTTTTCAGAATAAGATGAATGATGGAGTTCAGGAATTTTGTTCCATCATTCGTCTATCCACACCGTGCTTTAACTACACAAACGTGCGTTTGAATCCAGCATGTTGATTCTTGTTATTGATTTGATCTAGAGATCTCCAGAATGAAAAAAATAAATAAATAAACCCGTCATTTTGTGACAAAATCTATATGGACGCAATCATTAGTGCTTTTCAAATTCAAGATTGTCTCCATGTTGAGTCTAAAACAGCTGTGCAGCTTCCCAGCTATAAATACAAAAGAGTGCAGTTATTGAAATGCACTAGTTTTGATCCTAACAGACTGCACGGTGCTGCACTAGATAGCTCTATTGCTGCAAAGCAAGAAGGTCATCAGTTCATCTCTTTGCAAAAGTTTTTCTGTTTGCATGTTGGCCTTGCACATGTGTGGGTTTTCCCCATTTACATCCATCCTAATCCAAAAACATGCACGTCTGAGGCATGTTAGTCTGAAGTAACCACACTAGTGAGCGTTTGCATGACCTTGGTCCATAATGGACTTGTAAACAGACGTACCTCACTAAACTCACCCAATGACTGCAGACATAACTTTCACAATAAAATGAGAATTTTTCACTTTTAAATAAATCACATTAACTTGGTAACTAGTTAGAGACACAAATTACAAGAAATTGTACAAACTTTTAGTTGGATTCACGCAGAACTACCTTTTGTGAGGAATTGTACGTAAGTCAGCTGTGTGATGATTTGTTGTTATTTAATCCTAGAGTGTCTTATTTATCTCTAAATTTGTTTGCAGTTTACTCACATTTCCCTTTAAATTCACTCGCCAATCCCTCACGATTCTTGCTCCTCTGATTGGTGGAAGACAGAATGAGAAGGGTTGGAGATGAGTTCCACATGTGCATTGATAACTCTTACTTATCTGAGAGAACATTAGTCTGTAGAGGCGCTCCCATAGGGTAGCCAGAGGGGCTGTGGCCACCCCGGTAAAATTGCTGCCCCCGCCCACTGGCCCCCCAGGGAACACCCCTTCTAAATCACATTCTTGTTCACACAAACCATTAATAATAATAATAATAATAATAATAATAATAATAATAATAATAATAATAATGCATTGAACTTATATAGCGCTTTTCTAGACACCCAAAGACGCTTTCACACACTCTCACATTCACACACTGCTAGTGATGGTAAGCTACTTGTAGCCACAGCCGCCCTGGGGAGGTCTGACAGAGACGAGGCTGCCATTTGGTGCCGTCGGCCCCTCTGACCACCACTAACACAGGCAAGTTGGGTGAAGTGTCTTGCCCAAGGACACAACAGCAGGATACCCCTGGCGGGAGCTGGAATCTAACCCATGACCCTCCGATCATGAGGCAACCCGCTCTACCACCTGAGCCACTGCTGCCCCGATCAATCAATTTTATTTAATCAGGACATAAATGTAAAACCCAATAAAATATATAATTAATGGTTCAATTAACACTTCATGATAAAAATAAATTGTATATACCATAAATCCTGTAATACAGGCCTGGGCCTTTATTTACACAAGCGCATCATAGTCCAGGTCTTTATTGGAAGGAGGCCAGAATCAGAGGCAGGCATACATTTATTTTTGAGCAAAATAAACGACCAGTAAAATGAATAAAAACAAGATTTTGTGCCTATCTGAACCTATAAAACACTATGTTCGTTTATTGAAAATGTACAGTTAACATTGTACGCACGTACGCATAGAGAACATTTACAACAAATTTTGTTGTTTGTATTTTAAACAGGGCTGCAACTAACGATTATTTTCATAATCGATTAATCTGTCGATTATTTTTTCGATTAATCGATTAATCGGTTTGTTATTGTTTAGCTATTTAACCTATACAAAAGATGAATACATTTCAGTTAAGAAAAAGAAAAACATAAGAGAATTGTGCAGTTGACTGCAATCTATTTTATTGCACATGAACACAGTCAGCGGTGTAAAATGAGCTAAACAGTGCAAAATATCAGTCCAGAATAATTTTTTGGCATCAAAATATAAGAGGTAAATTCCATAAAAAATAATGTAGAATCTGGAATAGAGTTTGTAAGTGGTATGCATTGCTGGGGGTGAGTGTCTTGTTCCCCATGTAGTTGTCCATCGTTGCTTGTTTTTTTCTGCATAAGAAACACAAATAAACTGAATTAAGTACACATATAAAATAAAGCAGCACACACACTACAACACTAAATCAATATTACATTATTTGAATTAATTAACAGTATACAGTGATCATTTAATTTGACAAAAATGTGTTGTGAGGCGTTTTACGGCGTTAGATAGTAAAACAGCCTTTTAATAGTTAAAAAAAGGACTTTCTGAATTTCTCCTGTATTTAAAAATTGAAAGCGTACAACTATGCCGCGTTATATTCACCTGGACACAGCTCGTCTGTATATTTTTCACCGCGGAGTTGTCCTTTTTTGAATGAGGAACATAGTTTTGGGTTTGTGCCGTTTTTCTCTTAACGAGAACATTCTTATAAACAGACGTGCTGAATTTGGCAAGCGCATGATTCACAACACGGAGGAGATTCACGATTGCATCTAGTCAATCAGAAGTAGAACACCGTAAACTGACGCGGCAAAAAAAACATGTTTAACATCCACTATAACGAACTCAGCTAACACTAAGTCCCAAATGTGATCTGCGTTAGCTTGTTTATTTTCTGTTACTTACCGGACATTCCTCTGCTGCATCAGCCCCCACGTTTTCGTCTCAAATGTTCACTTAGGGACGTCGTGCTTCCGTCGTGCCATGGTTTTTGCATATTTTGCAGGTCACCGGTATTTTCAAGGCATCTAGTGAAGTGCTCCCATAATCGTGAGGTTTTTGTCCGGGGTTTCTCTTGTTTTGTCGCTTCTATTTTTCTTCCATATTTCTTGTTGATCCGCCATCTCTCACAGCAAGATGAGCGTCAGTAACGTGATACGTCATGAAAACCGAGGGCACTTATTGGCTCATTTCTTCTTCTACGGCTCCACTGGTAGATCAGTGGCTCATTACTGCCACACACTGGCGGCAAATTTAACAGATTGTAACCGATGTCAGATTGTGGTAAAAAATAGACTTTATGCGGTAAAATATGATTATTAAACAACTAATCGATGACTAAAAAAGTTGTTAACTATTTTAATAATCGATTATAATCGATTAAATCGATTAGTTGTTTCAGCTCTAATTTTAAAGTTATCAAAACTGGATTTGTGTCAGCTGTTAGATTTGTGCCGTAAAGCCGGCCACTATTAGAGACCCGCCTTTTTTACCCCCGCTGACAGCAAGACCGGCGAATGCAGGAGACCCGGCTGGTAATGGAATACAGGCCAGTATTAGAGGATTTGCAGTATGTTTGCTGCTGCTCACCACTTGCATAATCAAAGTATAAATCTTCATTGGTTTTTGTGGATGTTTTGGGGAAGACAGCAACAGGCAAAACAAACACGTAAATATGCATCATTCAAATTACAGGGGAGCTAGGGGGAGCCTGGCTCCCTCAAAAAGGTGAAGGGCTCCCCAGGACACACCCAAGGGGAGCCCGAAGGGTGATGTTTACAAAATAAAACACTAAATCTGCTAACATCTCATACCATGTACTTGTTTTGACAAGTGAAAAGAAGGAGGTTGAAGTGCATGTGTGGATGTTGTTAAGAGGTCATTCTCACAGTGGCGTGCTTCAGCTCAAACCCGGTATTATCTTTGTGAGGTCAGAAACTATTGTGGATTCTCCTCACTTCTCTATCTGTACAGTACACGGAAGCTTTTCTATTTGCTGTAGGATGTTTCCCCTGTTTGGACTGACATCTTCTATCTACAGCAGCATCAGTTTTCCGATATGAGACAAGAGTCCTATGCTTTGGAATTTAAAACAGTTTTTTTCCTTCCCCGTTCTCCCTCCCCTTCTGTCTTCCATCTTCACGGTACTCTCTTTCCTTCTGACACACACCACTTTCACGATCGCGCTGACACACAACAGCTCCCTCGCCACAGTGTGCAGGGTGACTGATTTCTCCTGGGTTTTGGACTTTGGCATGACAGAGGGTGAGAAGGAGAAAATCAAAGAGAGAGGAAAAGCAGCAGGGCTCTGTTAGCTCACAGGAATCTGCCCACCACCTCTCATATTGCTTCTTGGTCGCCTGTCTTCCTGTTTTGTCTCATAAGCAGGTGCAAGTCCAGTATGTGTGTTTAGGTGTGTATGTGTGTGTAGTCCCTGTGGGATTGTGTCAATTTGATCACTGTTTATTCTCCAGTTTCAGGAACTGGAGAATAAACACAAGTGACGTGCGCAAAGCTCTCATCTGTGAAGAAAAATTTAAATCTAAGAGTGTTGTTTTTGAATACAATTTGGGAAGTCTTTTCTGGATCCTGTAGAGTGGAACGCCTGCCAATCAGCTCAGCTTTGTTTACCTTGTGCATCCGGCTGACAACGGGGTGATACAAATATCGATTGCTGTACTGTCACAAACTGGGCATGTGTACAGTTTAATAAAGACCAAACTAAAATAGGTTACACAGCCTTAAAATAACTTTGATGTGTTGCAGACAGGCATACATCAGTAGTTAAAGAAAACCACAAATTTTCACATGGAAACAATTATTTAATAAGCTGAAGTGGATTCGTGATCAGGTAATGCAATCATATTACTGAGAGCTTATTTTGTTGATGAAAACATCTAAAGCTGTGGTCCGTAGTGGCGTGATGTCATCAAGGAGTGAAGGAGAAGATTTAGAAAATTGACTGGCTATCCCTTCTGGAATGAGCTGAAAGCCATGCCTCATGTCACAACATGGATGCACACACATAGCCTGGTAGAGCTACTGTAGTGATGCTTATGATGAGTTCCTGCTCAGACACCTGATTCTAATTGCTAAAATATCTCCTTAGTCTTCATTGGGTTAGTCAAGAGCTGCTCATCCCTCGTTTGAATCAATTCTGCAGTGTTCAAGTAAGGAAGCATCTTAAACAGACAGGGTCTGACACGTGTGATGCTAGCAGCACACCCCTGCTAATGCTACAATAGGCTTAATCAATAGTGTGATTTAGTGTAATGTAGAATTTTACGCTAATCACTTGGCTTCAGTACACAAAAAACCAAACAAACCCTTTTCGCTTCCCTCCCTCCTCTTCTAGTTAGCTTAAGGACTAACATTAAATCAATGAAGGTCAACTTAGCATTCAAGCTAGGTTAGTGTGCTCATAGACATAAATACGTAGATGCCCCTTTGGGCTCTGGAGAGCGTAACAGCGTCGCCTCCATGTTGGATGGGTTCAACGCACGGTGGCAAACGATGCCCATTTTTTGTGCAGCCTACAGATGTAACAACTAGCCAACTATTGAAAACAGATCATATGGGATTTATTATTGACTTTTCTAGCCTGATGGAATTTTATATTTGTATTTAATTTATTTAATTGCATTTATATTTTAACTATCATGCTATCTGATTTAGTTAAAAAGCATAATAAATGTGTCTTTTAGTTGGGTAAACCCCTTCTTCAGTAGAAATGTAATCAGCAAGGCGAATGTGGACCCGTCCAAGATGGCAGCCAGCTCCAACAGGCAGCTCCAGTCTGTGGGATGTATACATATGATGTCTGTGGGTGTGCTGAGCTGACTGTGCGCAACCCTGCAGTGCATGCTGGGAACAGAATTTTTGTTGATTGATAGCGTCCTTTTGTGGATACACTATTGTGTTGGTCAACGCTCTAGGCTCACATAGTTGATTCGTTTTGCTGTAGAGGCCAGGAGAGGGACTTTGGGCAAATATAAATGATGAAACATACTTTACATCATAGAACAGGGCCAGATTTTAGCATTTTAATGTATCTTTAAATTGTTAAACTATGTCCCAAAGTCTCAAAGCTGGGTGAACTATTGAAAATGTTACACTACCCAATCTTGGACTAACTTGTTTTAGCTGAAAAACGCAAAATAACAAAACAAAACTACCATCATTAAAGTCACCTTTCTCAGATTTGGAAATAAAAGAAAATCCTTTGAACTACGGTTTATCACTGAATGTTTTATTCTGACTTTCTTGTTCAGTTTTCTTTCTTCTTCTTTTTTTAAATCTCTGAATATAAATGATTGATATGATAATCTATG
Organism: Nothobranchius furzeri; assembly: GCF_043380555.1. Taxonomy (NCBI): domain Eukaryota; kingdom Metazoa; phylum Chordata; class Actinopteri; order Cyprinodontiformes; family Nothobranchiidae; genus Nothobranchius; species Nothobranchius furzeri. Next base: position 69,411,847 of record NC_091743.1, read on the forward strand.
TTTTGTAGATGCACTTTACTCTGATTCATTTTCTCCTTTTATTACATTAATGATCAGACGTGTCCTTCATAAATAACATGATGCAAATGTTTAGGTGGATGCTAAAATAACATGTTGAGCATTAAAACTTTAATGTTGACCAACTTCTACCTTCAAATAAGTCCTAGCCTCTCAGCACATAAAAGGAAAGCTGCTAATATTTATTACCCTAACAAATTATGATGGATTAAGCTATTTTGGATAACATGTCAAAAGTGTTTTGGTTGCTCTAAACTTGAAAAAGCTCAAATTTGATGACTGTTGTGTAGTATGCACTTATTTTGGACTCACAGGGTTCATTTCACAGATGTGGTGATAACTTATAAGACTGTTACTTCTGAATGGAGACGTAATGACCACATTTTTGTGACAATTCCCTTTATTCCCCTTGTCCTTCTCTTAACATCTCCTCCCTCGGCCCAAATTCACTTAAATGTTTAAATAATTAATTTCCTGCAGTTGTCTGGCAGTCCTGAGCCAGACCTCCTGTGGCAGCCCGCTGCAGGGTTAGTCAGGATCGACACGTTTCTGGGCTGCTCATTAATAGATGCCTGCGTTGACATCAGAGGGCTAATGTACTCTCACTCCCTTTGTCTCCACTCGCTCTACTGATCCAGCATGTCATGAGGAGTACTTTTTAAAAATGTGAAACATGCTGTCATAAATCCACGCAGACACGGTTCAAAAGGAGCCTTCACCTCAATGAGCCACTGAGGAGAAAGGCTGGATTGTGTTGCCAAGTGGACAACACTTTCATATATGGTCTGCCTCTCCTGGTTTTGTTTAGTCTTTTCTTTTCTTTTGTTGTCCGGGTTTAACTCGTACCAGACAGGATCCAGGAAACAGCAGAGAACGTCTTGGCTAGAAGCTAACTGTTAGCCGTAGCAACTCCACCACGCAGCAGAACTCCTCCAGGCTCGTGTTATTTGTGGAGATAAAACATAAGCGCTGCTGAGCAAACAGAGTCAGTGGTAGAGTCCCGTTGCTGTTAGCCAATCAAAGGAGAGAAGTCAGAATATCAGGAAGCAAGATTTCAAAACCTGCTACTTTCTCCTCCAGCTAACTTCTACCTCCTGAAACAGGCACATCTGAGCTCATATTTATTTGCAGAGGTCTTCAGTAGAAAATAATGCTTTTTAAGTTGTTTTCTGGAGAAAAGAAATCTCCAGTTCACCTGTTTGAGGTCGTAGAAGTCAGCTGGAGGAGAAAGTAGCAGAGGACAGGATTTGGAGTCTTATTTCCTGATATTTGGACATCTCTCCTCTGACTGGAAAAAACAGTTTGATCAGGAAGATAAATCTGCAAAATGTTTGTTTTACATAGAAACCCACATAAAAATGGCAGAGAATTACTTTATGTAATTGAGATATTTTTGCTTTTATAATACTTTAACTTGCTTGTATGTGCGTATGTAGTTATTTCAAGCATACAGGCCCTGTCAGTTATATTTATACTCGCACAGTGTATCAGTGTTATTTATACTTCATCTACAGAATGTTTCCTGTTCCGCCCACATACTCGTCGTTGTGAGCTTCACTTGCTGAGGGGGCTGCAGTCAAGTCAGTCACAACTTTCTTCCACCTGATAAATTTGGCAGCATTTATATTTGGAGCGTGCCCATTCATTAATGCAAGCCCTTCATTCTGTCTTTCTGCTGCAGGGCAGAAGTTATGTTTTATCCCCGCAACATGCTTGAGCTAACAGAAGCTAATGAAGGTTGGCAGGCACTTTTGAGTGATTCTGCTACCTGCTGTTTTTTAGGCAAGGTGTGTTTGTGTGTGTGTGTGTGTGTGTGTGTGTTGTGATTTACAGAACAATAAGGGCTGACTCTTTGTTTTACATGCGGCGAGTGATAACAATTTAAATTTTGTGACTGTGTCTTTTGCTGCCTCTCAAGCTTGGTTTGTGTTTGACACATTTACTTTCCGCGCAGTGATGCGGCTCGCGGATGGAATGCGCTTCACAACTCGCAGTGTTTATGGTTCGTGCGGCTCGTCTCTGTGGTGAGCCAATATTCTCCCAAACTGAACGGGGCAGCATGGAGCTCTACGGCAAACATCCAACACTACACCATAGTAGAAGTAGAAATTACTGTTTACAACACGGCATTTCAGCATTTTTAACAGCGTCCTCGTCTTTTCCGACAGTGCGAGCTATTTCTCTCCAATAATTATTAACAACATGTTGATCACGGTGATCTCTGAGAGCTGAATCATACAAATGTCTATTTATGAACCTCTGCCATACTAGTTCTTGCCGGTCCGCCATGTTTTTCCGCGTCCGTCCGTCCGTCCGTCCGCGTGGTTAGAAATTTTCCGAGGTGCGCGTTGCGGAAATGCTGGGCCGTGCGGAGGCGCGGTGGAGGGGCGTGGTTGTTAAAATGACGCAACTTTTCCGCGCGGAGCCGTGCGGACCTCGCAGACGCGTCAAGCATAAACCAACCTTTAGGCAGGACCTCCCTTTTTAATCTCAATGGGACTTTCCTGGCTAAATAAAGAATAATTAAAAAAGATCTTACCAAAAATGACATGTTACTAAAATGTTTTTAAACAGTTAATTGATCTCTAAATTGAAAACGTTATTTCAAAAAATTATCTCCGATTTGACCTTTTAATCAGTAGGTTTCCCCGTTATTTTATTTCCATCAGACTAATTACTAATCCCTCCTGATTATGGTCAGAGGGAGCTCCTAGCCACGTCTGAGATATCTCCGTTGAACATCTTCATTCGCCCTAAGATGCAGATCTCAGAGACAACATTCTGTGTAAAAGATCAGCTGTTTTCACTGACACGATAATAATAATAATAATGCATTGAACTTATATAGCGCTTTTCAAGACACCCAAAGACGCTTTCACACACTCTCACATTCACACACTGCTAGTGATGGTAAGCTACTTGTAGCCACAGCCGCCCTGGGGAGGTCTGACAGAGGCGAGGCTGCCATTTGGCGCCGTCGGCCCCTCTGACCACCACTAACACAGGTAAGTTGGGTGAAGTGTCTTGCCTAAGGATACAACAGCAGGATACCCCTGGCGAAAGCTGGAATCGAACCCATGACCCTCCGATCATGAGGCAACCCGCTCTACCACCTGAGCTACTGCTGCTACGATCATTTATTATCCTATCTGCGTTACTTCAACCTGACCCATAAATAAAAATATCTGGTTTTGCACATCAGTTAGTTTAGTTAAAGGCTAAGTTCACTGAGAAAAGGTTTGTACTTATTTTTGAAATATGATTGGTCACTTTACATCTCACTGAAAATGATCATGAGCTCATGCATTTTAGGCTCATGATCACAGAAGGCTGTTGCTGCTTTAGCAACCAGGAGAGAGCAGAGCATTTGTATTGTATACAATATGTGAGACTATGAACAAATATCATATAATGTTGTATTTCTGTATTTAGTTTAGATTAACTGCAGCTTAAAATAATGTGTCGCCCAATCCGTTTGGATCCCAGGGAAGGATGTTTACCTTAGAGGCCCTTGTGAAGAGCTAACTAAAACTTCTGCCAAGATATCATATATTCTAAGGCACCTCAACACCGGTGACTCCATCGCCACCACTTCTACAATCATGTGTGCTGCTGGAAGCAAACTGAGGAATGTGCCTTACCAAAAAATAGAGTTTTTAGGAAGGCTGATTGAGGAGTTGTAATCAATAGGCAGCTGCCACAATGGCAGAACCATTTTGGGCTGTGAAGGTTCTCCAGGCCGGTGCACCAATGCCTGTAACCTGACATGGACTTTACTGACATAAATCTGTTACCTTTATCAATATAATCCTTGTGTTTGGGTCATTTCACTCTGATATGAAGGAACAGCTCAGCATCAAAATTAACCAGACACGTCTTGGCTAGTAAAAGCTAACCATTAACATTAGCAACTCCACCACATGGCAGAATTCCTCCAGGCTTGTGTTACTTGTGGCGATAAAACATCAACGTTGCAGAGTAAACAGAGTCAGTGGTAAAGTTGCGTTTCTGTTATCCAATCACAGGCGAGATGTCCACATATCATGAATATTAATGAGCAAGACACTATATCCTGTCATTTTCTGCCCGTCTTCTTCGGCTAACTTCTACTTCCTGAAACAGGAACACTAGAGCTTTTCCCCCAGAGAACGAGCCACAAGGCATTAAATAATCATAGAGATCACAGAAAATGTATTAAACAAACAAAAAAAAAAACAGTGAATGTGAGCTTTAATAAATAAAGCATTTCTGTCACTGCTACTGCAAATAAAAAGTTAATTCCAACCAGTTAAAATTCATATTAATAAAACTCAGATGCATATACAAGCCCATAGAAATATATTTATGCAATTTCAGGTTACTCAAAACCATTAATCGTCTCTTGACCCTCCAAATTTGACAAAATTGGACTTTCTAGAAGAGATTTCAGATTTGATTGTGAACACTTAGTAAGCAGTGGTAGAAAATTAAGCCTTGACCTGTAAGTGTTTCTTTTTGTCTGGAAACACAAAGTCTTTCAGCAGTAAGGGCTGTCACGGGTGCTCGAGCGCCGACCTGACCGCTGTATTAGAACTGTGCAGGAAATCAATTCAGGAAATACAGAGGCAATTATTTTGTCTCCCACAATCGCTGACAAAGTAGCCACTAAGCAAGCCGAGACGAAAATACAGAACTAAAGAGAAGAAAATAAATATGTCTGCTGTGGAGATAACACAAGAGGCTATTCACCAAACTATCCCAATTTTCTCCTACACGAAAGTAATTTTAAAGTCCTGTATACCTCTGCAAACCAGATGTAATTAATGAGTGTTTTTCATTTGCTGAAATCTGTTCTATTATTTTGTCAGATCAAAAAAAGGAAATATAGGACGAAGATTTTCTAAATGATATTTGAAATTATTTTTTCTTTATACATAATTTAAAAAATCAGACATTCAATCAGAGTTTTTAAAATAAGTAACATATTTCTGTTCCTAAGCTGGATTTGCTGCGCTTTCCAGGGCCTTCTTCATTTGGCCCAGTAACCTGCGGAGTGGCACCAAATAGTGGGAGTGAGAGCTGGAGAAGAGCAGAAAGCTATGTCAGCTAAAGAATCAGACATAAAGCAGTCAGTTTCACAATAAAACGTGTGCAGCCGAGTCGTCGGCCTACACTGTGGAAGAACGAGCAGAAGCACACCTGACCTGACCTGTTATTAGAGAGTCTCTTACGCACAAAGGGGAAAATCTTATATATATATACACACACACACACACACACACACACACACACACACACACACACACACACACACACACACACACACACACACACACACACACACACACACACACATTGATTTGCTCTGTTCAGACTCAACAGGCCCATTTTCCTGGAAATTTCTGAAATCAACAAAGTAACTGAGTAGGGCTGGACTTGTGATTAACTCATGCAGATTGGTTTTAACTCAGTCAAATGACAATGGTAGGCAATGCAAAAATAACAGTCATTTGTAAAATTGGAAGTTGCTAATGAAGCGTGTTAGAAGGAAAAGACAATAAGAAGTGGCACTATGCTGGTGTCTTAGCAAAGTCCCGAAAGGTCCAATTTTGTATGTAGGGAGGACCGTATGGAAAAGACCGACCTATCGTATCTCCCGGTCACATTTCAGGCAGAAGTTTCTGAGGCCTCCTACAGCAGAAACACTACAAATAAGGTTAATACGGTTTTATGTCCAAAAATAATATATATAAAAAAACCACAAGAAAGTCACTTATGTATTAATTAATTACTTGAAAATCAATCAAGTGTCCTAAAAATGCTCCGATAACACAAGAGGCTATTCACCAAACTATCCCAATTTTCTCCTAAATCAATGTTTAATTTAATGACTTTGCTACCACAAAATCATCTTATTGCTATATTTTATTGTCGAAAATGAAGTACCTCCATTTTTCGTTTCTGTCATTTACTATCTGAGTTCTGACATTTAGTCTCTAATCAGATGTCAGAGTGCTCACAAGTCTCGCATCCAGTCTCTTATTTTCCAGCCAAATGAGGTGTGCAAAGATCAGCTGTGAGCCATCAGCAACAGTAAGGGTAATAAAGTCCTCCTTATGCAAAGATACACAGCTGGCATCCATCTATTAGCATTCAGGAACAACCCAAACCTCATAATCTTTTGGATAATTAAAAAGAGCACTTTTCTTCTTGTATGGGCTATTATCTGCAAATGAGGTCTATACGATGTGAGAGGGAGACAGAGGGGGGTTGAAGAGAGCCAGTTGAAAGCCTGACAGCTAACAGTTTGTCGACGCTTCACAGAATTAATGATGTAAGACTTGACAGGCAGTAATTCTGTAGTAAGATGCAGCATATCTTGGTCTGAAGGCCCCTTGGGGATCACTGGGACTTCACAGTTGGACATGGACTTGGACATCTGCGGTAAAGCAGTGCTGAGGGCTGTGAAAGTATTTGTCCTCTCGGCGCTGAAGTGAAGTGAGTAGACTCGTCCATAGGGTGTTTTCGCCCAAAAGCATGTTGTATGTCGGCACTTCGTTCTGCCTGCTGCAAGAAGAACAGTGTTTAGTGAAAAGAGAAAAACAAAGCAGGTCCGGCTCACTGCTAATAAACTGTGATATGTTGTAGAAGCTGTCTCTTCCATCTATGGCGAAAAAGCAGATGAAAAAATAACTCTGGGCAGGGATGGTGGTCTGTGCGTGTCTTGCTCAGCCGTCCTTCCCTTCCAGGCATTTCTGTATAGACACAATTAAACAGGACTGAACAAAGCACGACATGTCAAGTGTGCCACGGATAAATAAAGGTTAATCAATTCAACTTATCTTGTCAGAAAGTCTTTGGTTTAACAACACCAACGCCAATGTCAGACAATGACAGACTGGTTATCTGCTTCCTAAACTGTAAGTTTTATGTAAATTCCAACACATGGAAGAGAATATATGAACTGTCCTTTAAAGCAACACGTCTCTCTGTGCATTTGAGTCATGACATTACAATGTACTCACTTTAATCTGGGAATAAAATCTGGCTTAACCACTTGCCTGAAGCCTACCAGCTTCCAAGAAATAGCTGTACGACCCAAACATTCAGACTGAGTTACGTTTTAATTTAGACAAACATTAAATCCCAAAGGTCAGTTTTTACTGAACACACAATCTGCTGTAGCAGCTGCAACCAAACAACTTTGTTCCATGACAAAAGCTCGTACAGCTGTGCTGACCTTATCCCTGACACTTTTAAAACATTGTTGCATTATTGCATTACATTGTTTGATTTGTCGATTGAGACAGACATTGTGTGAAAAGTATGTTTTCTGATCAAGTTGCACCTTCTTCGATGATGTATGGCAGACTGCCACGTTGATTGACTTCTGTAGCAATGAGTATTTCACCTTGTTCGTTGTTCAATAGCACGTAGAGACCGTTCGAAAGATAACCATAGATTCTGCACCATGACTGAACTTTTCCCTTTGGATCGTGGCCATCCTATATTATATTCACATATATAGGATGGCTTGCCAGGCTAATAGAAATCTGATGGCAGAGCGCATATATATACATATACATATATATATATATATATATATATATATATATATATATATATATATATATATATACACACACACACACACACACACACACACACACACACACACACACACACACACGCACACTCCGGAAAACAATCACACTCTGTGGGCGGGGGTGGGTCAGCGAGGGTATTGCCTACATTATATTACCTTATGTATTTAAAAAAAAATCCTATATAACTCCTGAAAGGGGGAAATTTCCATATTACTACTTTAAGCTGCTTTAAACATGGGAAATTAATTTGGAAATAGATCCTCTCCAGGTAAAAACACACCTAGAATACTATGATATTTTCAAAATAAGAGCATCAAAGCACACTGAGCACTGTACCTGTGATCCTGTTTCTGATGTTTTTCATCCTTGTAAAGTTATTTTGAATTAAACATTTAAAAAGTATATATTTGATCAATAGACTTTACAATGAAAGCTCACATCTATGATAGCAGAAGGTTTCTGATTACGTGGAGCCTAAAATGTTCAGACATCACATTTTAGGGAAGCTAAAGCCACAGAGTTTTAGAGCTGTGCTGGGGTGGTTTGAACTTTAACTAAACTTTGATGATAAATATAAGTTTTTGCTCAGTCAATGATCAACTCAATCAGATAGACATATCGTCAAGTGTCCACTGTAGTGTGTTTAGAAGTGCACCGAATCAAGAAACGCTGTGGGCCTTTTAAATCTTAGGATTGTCCTACATGAATCTTTTTTACTTGACAAAATAAAAGCACTGATATAAATGTGTGAATTAAAACAAAACAAACAAAGAGTAGTGTTTTTATCTAAGCAAATGGAAATTTTTACACAAATTCTAATCATTAGCACCCGTTAGAGATATTAGCTGTGTTATGCTCTTTCAGCACCATGGACAGCACCACTGGTTTAACGTAAAACAAAAAAAAAATCTGCAGAACGCATAAAAAAGAATTACGTTCAACGTGGGCGGCAGCCAGAGAAATAAAACAAATGAATGCACTGTTTTACATTTATGTTGGATGCTTGATGCAGCGTGTTGCCCGCACTATCACAGCACATTACCTCAGCATCACAGTAGGTGAAGAAGTGTGGAAGATATGTGCTCTGCTGTTCTATAGAAACAAAGCAGACACTGCAGCTGCACGGCCGGGATAGAAGTCAGCATCAGTGACGGGCTTATGTCAACTAGCCAGAGCAGTTACCATAACAAAACAGAGAGAGAGGTGAAAAGGAAGAAAGCAGGCTGGCACAACCTAAACAGTATCACCAGTTCAATGAAGTGGACGGGGAGTTCAAGTTAACACAAAAAAGGACACAAAGCTTTTGTTGGGGGTTTTCTGCTTTGAATAGATATTCTGAGTAAGGTGGTTTATTATGAACATGGTGGTTTCTTCTAAGTTTTATTTAGTTATTTACTTTTTCCTGCTTTTTTGAAAATACGATTATCCAAATACGACAATAGGAGGATTAAAGAAAATGATTTGACTGTCGGAGAAAATTTCGAACACATTTTCACAAACTGAACTTTTTTTGTCGCTGATTGGAGCTCTCCAGCTGCTCGGCAAACTTCCTGTCCGATTAATCGTTCAGACTCTTCTGTTGAGATCTGCGTTTCTCTGACTTAACTCGTCCATTTGCTGCTTCAGATGAGAAATCTCACAGACTTTAGCTTCACAGCTCAGCCTCTGCTGCTTCTCCTCACTGAGACACTTTCCAAGTTGTTTGCAGACTGAAGATTTTTCCTTCAGCTGCTGCTTGAAGATCTGCAGCACCTCAGAAAACTTCCTTTCTAGTTCAGTTTTCTGAAAGCTGACATTCGAGTTTCTTTGCTTTAATTCACTGATTTCCTTCTTCAGCTGAGAAATCTCAGAGTTTAACATCCTTTTGTGTCCAGTTCAGCTTCACTATTGAGTCTCAGCTGTTAAATTTTTTGCTCAAACTGGTTTGAAGTCCTTCACAGACGGAAGATTTCTGTTGAAGCTGCTGTTTAAAGATCTTCAGCTCCTCAGAAAACGTTCTTTCTAATTCAGTTTTCTGTTTGTCCATCATGATGCAGACCATTTATTTTGCAAAGTTAAAAAGTCTGAGTAGCAAACAAGAACACCACCACCACCCCTGCTCTGTCTTCTCAAAACTCAGTCAGTCGTGACGGATGTCTGCTCACACTGATCCAGAATCTGTTGGAGGTTTCTTCCTGTTAAAGGGGAGTTTTCCTCTCCACCGTCGCTACATGCTAGTGTGAGGATTGATGTAAAGATATTATACATCAAAACTATCGACTTCGCCGTGGGAGGTGTGCTATTACTTTTCTAAGCGTTTAGATCTATGATGGCAAAATTATTAGAAAAATACATTAAATTTGCAGAATTAAGGGACCGGCTGCTCTGCCAGCGGGCAGGTCCCTTTTAAAGTTTCTTCAGGAATTTTCTAGCCCCTCCCAGATTCTTTATTTTACATCATAAAACAGTTTTGCAGATTTTTTAATATCTAGAATTATTTTTAAAAACTGTGTTCATCTAACTTCAAAAGAGAATAGCCTCTTTTCAGTTTTTTTGAATGGCATCAATACATTATCAGCAAACTTGTTATTTTAAGCATCAGTAACTTGCTCTTTTGCTTACTAATTGTCTTTAGATAACAAGTGTGTTGTTTTTGCCCTTTAATCTCGGTTTGTTTGCCAAGAATCTATGCTTTTGATTTTTGCTCTAGAGTTTCCTGCTGCACTGATTAAGTGCATCGTTTAATGTGGTTGTGCACATTCTGGGTTCACCATTAGCATACATGAATGTTTTTGTTTCTGCGTGTGTGTGTGGGAAGCACAAGGCTCTGCTTTTGAGTGCCTTGCTAGCTGAGCCCTGTGAAGGGTTGGAGAAGACACCAAGCTCAGACACACCTATTCATCACTCTGAAACAGGAAGTTCATTAAAAAAAGCCCACACAACCTCCCCTGGTGCTTCTGAGCTAAAGCCAGCCTTCAGCGTGCAACAAACGGGGTCACAAAGTGGTTCCCCCACACACTGTTAAAGTTCAGCATCAATGAATAAAACAAGAAGCAAACAAAAGATGTTTTGTTTTTGCTCAGGAAATTGACCAAAAGTGCATCACATTGATATAGATTTATTTATTTTTATAACAAATAAATCCCTAATAGTGATTCTGTTTTGGCTCTTACCCCGGGTCCACACTGGAGGCATCAGCGGTGTGGAACAGCAGCGGGACGCTTCTCTGTGTGCCAATCCACCCCGGGGGAGACTCAGCCTCAGACTCGCAAGATCACAAAATCCATCGAGACTTCAAAGGTCACGGTTTATTTATGCCAACCACCATTAAACCGAGAAAAATAAATCATGTTTGAGATCACTGGTTGATGTCATGTATGAGGTTATTCCTCTCCGCTACTAACGCCATGGAAAACACACCATTGCACTTCCGACGGACGCTGGCAGTAAATAATCCATTAGGTAACGCATACTGACATATTCTATATAGATAGGAAATCACTTCTCTGCGATTGTTTTTTATTTTGAAAATAACCTGACATTTTACACTGAAACCATGTGTGATTTCCTGTCTAGCCCTATGTTAACTGTAGAAATTGACGTGTCCCAGAAGCGACTCGCCACAAAAATAGAATCCGATCCTATTTTTAGAGGCGCGCCGTGCTGCTTCTGGGACACGCCTCAAATGTTCTGCTCCGCGGCCAGTTTAAATCAACCCTATAATGGATGCTATTGGAAACAGCGACGTTCCCCCGCCATTTCGCGCCACTGATACCTCCGGTGTGGACCCGGCTTTAGTGATGCAGTAGAGTGGATTCAGGCATGAAATCAGCCACATAACAAATACAAATGTCGTAAATATTTAGCTCAACTCCTGTCAAATTCTAATAACGGTAATTAAACCCACAGTCTGAACCACAGACTGGTTTTGCTTACAACTTTTTAAACGCCCTCTATAAGTGGAATTTACAAGTAAGAGTTTTAATAAAACCAGTAAATTCCAGTTGATAAAGACCTCAGAAACAGCAGATCTGGATTAATTTAATATA